>NC_068359.1:85010071-85310071 GCF_020536995.1 Dreissena polymorpha
TTATTTTATTATTATGAATCTTATGAGGATAATTTTGAAGGTATGACACAGAGTATCTTAAGAAGATATATACATAATCACATATGTTGTTGTTGTTGTGGTTATTGTTTCAATATTTTTATGAGTATCATACATTCAATGACGAATAGCTATTAATTCGTCATACAAACACCATAATTATTATTGGATTGCGGAGATTAAACAAATCGATTCCCTAGTAACTGATATAACTGATACATTTTTTGAGCGACAATTTGAAACTAAATCTAGTATTATTTAAATTTGATTATTTTAATTGCAGACTTTTTTTATTAACCCCAATTAATGTGTACGCAACGTTTCTTTTGTTTAAATCGCTGAGTACGAAGCATCAAGCTATTTTTTAATTAATTGACAGTGATCTTTAATGTATGTCATAATATAAATTGAAATCAATCTTAATTAAAGCTTGAGTGGTTGGTTTGGATTGTAGGACATAAGCCCCCCAGGACAAAACCCCCCCAATGAAAAAATGAACATTTGGACAATTGCCCCCCAGTAGTAATAACAGGTAGGATATAAGCCCCCCAGTGCTTATTTTGCATCTGGATATTTGCCCCCCAGTGCTTATTTTAGGAGTGGACATTTGCCCCCCAGTGCTAATATCATATGTTGTTTCCATTAGACTAGTATATCTCTGTATTTGGATTCAGTATTATTTCATATCTCATAAATATATAATCATAGAAACTTGGATCATTATAATTCGAAATAAAAAAGGTCCAGAAACTCACTTTAATTGCCTAATCTTAGGTAAAACAAACATCTTAAAGAATTTGAATTGTTTTTTTAATTAATCAATCAAAAGGATTATCAGCTTGTTAGTGGTGTTACATGTGGCTTTGATCATATACTAGTTAATGAAAATTAAAGGCTTCTGTATTTAATCAATCAAAAGGATTAAAAGGTGGTGATAATTGGACATGATTATCTGCTCAATCAAGTAATGTCGTTTAAAATTAGGCACTGGGGGGCAAATGTCCACTTCTAAAATAAGCCCTGGGGGGCAAATGTCCAGATGCAAAATAAGCACTGGGGGGCTTATATCCTACCTGTCATTTCTTCTGGGGGGCAATTGTCCAAATGTTCATTTTTTCAATGGGGGGGTTTTGTCCTGGGGGGCTTATGTCTAGATCCCGTTGGTTTGTAATAAGTTTTGTAAATGTTGCTGTAGGATATGTATGCACAATAAATACTAACGCTCTGGCATATTGTGATGGTGATATGATTATATATTGCACAATGAATATGTGATGATGTTCTTGTGATAATATTGAGGCTATAATTAGTTTTTGAATTAAGCTAGCTAATTTCAAATAAGATACAAACACATCCCAATCCTAAAATTATCAGTAAGTTATAGTATTGTTTGCCTCCAGGCGCATAATTAATTGAAGGCCTAGTTTATCTGTTAATCCTCGCCCCATGTGGTGTCCCAGTGGGTACACTGATATTAATACACGATGTATTGATCCACAATTAAATCTCTTATAAAAACATGTCTCTCAGGTGACTGAAAAATGGCTGTGTAGATACAACAAATACTACTACAACGGAGACTAAGATAATACATGTTACAATTAATTTGTCTTCATTGCGTTCTTCTTATACGACAAACACTTCTAAAACAAAAAAGCAAAAAGCCGCTACTGCTACTGCTTCGGCTACTCTTACTGCTACTGCTACTGCTACTGCTGCCGCTGCCGCTGCCACTGCCACTGCCGCTGCCACTGCCGCTGCCACTGCCGCTGCCACTGCCGCTGCCACTGCCACTGCCACTGCCACTGCCGCTGCCACTGCCGCTGCCAGTGCTGCTGCTGCTGCTGCTACTGCTAGTGCTACTGCTACTGCCACTGCCACTGCCACTGCCGCTGCCACTGCCGCTGCCACTGCCGCTGCTGCTGCTGCTACTGATAGTGCTACTGCTACTGCTGCTGCTGCTGCTGCTTCTGCTGCTGTTGCTACTGCTACTGTTACTGTTACTGATACGGCTACTGATACGGCTACTGCTACTTCTACTGCTACTGCTACTGCTAGTGCTACTGCTACTGCTACTGCTACTGATTCTGCTACTGCTACTGCTGCTGCTGCTGCTACTGCTACTGCTGCTACTGCTGCTGCTGCTGCTACTGCTACTAATGATAATAATTCTCCTTCTACTTCTCTTTCTACTATTGCTAGCGATGCTTCATAATTTATTTTTAAATGTATCATTTTGTTAAAACAGGAAAGAACTGTTATATATATTTTCTTAAAGGTGTAAAGAATCTAAACTTTTCTGCGATTAAAGTTTTATTTAACTGGATTAGTATAGGCCACATAACAGACGCTATTGTACTGATTTGTACTAAACAACATTTTGTCATAATCAACAGTTTTAACATGCCGCAGTTTCCTTGGAAGTTAACCTTTGATTGGAGTTATGTATAAAACATTAACAAGGTATTTGTTGACAGTTTGTCCTGTCACAATTATATATTAGTTGAGCCAAACGTGTGATAAAGATCCCTTTTGGGGTGGCGATAAATACTATTTATATTGTTCAACAGTGGGAGACTGAGAAAACATATGTTACAATTAATTTGTCTACTTTGCCTGCTTCTTCTTTATATATTTTTCTTGCTAATCGTTTACGTTTAGTTTTAGTTAAGTAGGTATATCAATTTACATTTTTTGATAGATATTTATTTGGATAGTAATAGTATGTTTTATTTGACTTGACATCATTGAACCGGTTTATTCATTGATAAGATCGGGATCTCCACAGGTGTTTAATCTCGATTGTTAGGTGGGGAGAAGGGTCCGAATGATAATGTTGTCGTCGGCTTACGAATCACATTTCACAAGTTTTAGACAAATATGCATACGTTATAAACCTAATTTAAGTATCTTGCTTTTTTAAATTTGACCACAACGGTCCGAAGTCATAAACATTCATTATGCATGGTTGCTAAAGCACAGTGTATACTAACTAACCTATGTTTATTGTTGTTTGCTAGGGTTATTATTATTTTTTATTTTTTTTTTATTTGGGGGGGGGGGGGGGCTTTTATAGAAGATTTCAACTAGTCCTTCAATTAACGAAAAAAAATATTGGTATAGGAAATATAAAAGAGTAATAGACAGCTTCATTCATGCTGTTCTATTATGGTGTTTTAACGCATATAATTATGTATGGTCGATGAAGCACATTGTATGCTACCGATGTTTATTGTTGTTTGATGATAATGTTAAGTTGGTGTTGCTGTTGTTGTTAATGATGATGATGATGAGGAGGAGGAAGAAGAAGAAGAAGATGATGATGATGATGGTGGTGGTAGTAGTGACGACGACGACGATGATGATGATTTTGATTATGATAATGAGATTTGAATTAAATTAATGCGCAAAGATTTTTCTTTTTAGCGGCCAAGTGCAGATATCTGCGCTCGGCCGCTGTAAGGGTTATGTAATATTTGCAATCTACATAGGAGTCAATAGCAGATACCAAGCACCATATGCTTATGAGAAACAAAAGCAAAATATTGGCAATCGCTGAAATCTCGAATATGACTTAATCATTTTATTAAATGAAAACCGGTAACTATTTTAAACGGTTATTATATTGCAACAACTTAGCGTTGTTTATCCAAAAGACCATTGTTATAATTACAGGGACGTCAATAGGCCATACTATTCAGGAAATATGATTTGAGTCGTCAAGGATAGATTTTGAGATCAATGTACGTCCGATGAGATTTAAAGGGAGTTGGAGGCGTAGGGACAGATTCGTTCGAGTACGCGATCATTTGATAACAAATAATGTTGAAGCTTTATCGGAATTCCGGAAATTTGCGATCGGTACCGATTTTTCCTGGTTCTTTATTATTGATTCTGATAAGTTAGCGGCCGGCACGGACATGAATATTAACTGACGAAAACCTCTTCGCTACTTTCCGAAAATCTTCGACATGTTGCAAATATCCGTAATATTCCGCATTGTACTAACCAGAAATTGCAACTAGAAAGACTACAATAAATCAATTAGCTACGGCTCGGGCGGGGATTTACCTTTTATCCCTGTAAGGGACCTAATGCCCCAGACTACCGGCTATTTTTTCCGGAATTCGAACTTGATACACTTGATATCCCTGAATTAAATATTTATATCCGCAATTTTGATCTCTAGAGTGCTGACTGTTAGTATTGTATTTGACTGGAATGACTGTCGATTATGTGTTTTTAAGATTAAAACAAGCTTACGAAGAACTTTGTGTTTGCTTTTTTGTACGCTTTCTTTTTAAAAATGTATTGTCCGCCACGGACGCAACAATTGACCAAATGTACCAGATTGTGGTCTCTATAAAGTGCTATGTTTTTACTGCCGTGATATCTTTAACAAACTACACATTATTGATCGTGGACGTTTTATTATCTTATTGAATTTGTTTCCCCAAAATATGCTCTTCTATTAGTAGATGTTTAGGTGACGATGTCACTGGGGGTTGACGAGGTCAAAGCGTAGTCCGTTTCGCTACGACGTCGGGTATATGTTTTACTACGAAAACATTGTTAAAATACACATGACATCGATAACGGAGTAGTAGAAAATTGTGTTTAAAACATGTAAGATTATGCTTTTCTTCTAACAAAACTCTGAATTTAAGCACAATGACATTTCATAGGTCTGTTTCATCAAATTATAATCCAAGATGTGTCTGGTTTATGCGGTTAAACATGAAATATACTGCTGATTTATCAAACCGAAGTCAAGTTTCACTTTTAAAAATGCAATTTAGGTTTACAACTGTGTTTAATGACACAATTTTACAATTTCCAAATTTATCTATGTATCGTTAAGCCACTGGTGTGTTTAGAAATGTGTAGGGTGACCCAGTTATCAGAGGTAAAGGCTATTATTATTACTTTTATTAGACATGATCATGTCTCTGACAGTATACGTATATGCCTCGCTACGACAACGCGTTAGCGTGTATGCGTTTCTCACAGAAGACGTATTGGTTATCTCTCGAAGGCAAAATAAAGAAAAGTTTTTTTAATACAGAGTCATTGAGTGGCTGGATGTTTCCTTTGAGGACGAGGTAGTAACAACGGCACAACATGATCCGAAGCGCACAGTCGAAATGGTAATGCACATTATTATGATATAATTAAATTCACGACAAGGCCAAAGGAAACGATTCAAATCGAAAAGCCATATATAAGATGACAGTTGAGAGTCGCGAACCTAATGTCGTCGGTCTCAATAAAAATGACTCATCTTCTCCTCGTGACAATCCCTTATACGTTTATTTTGATAGAGAGCGACGATAGGTTTTCAGCATACGGTACTCTTTATCAAATAACATTCGATTCTCGTTATCCCCAACTCGCTTATCTCGAAACGCTGCTTATGTCAAAGTAAATACCATGTCCCAACTTCGATCATTATTTATCTCATACAGATTTTGATTTTTACATTGTAAATATCAAAGCGATTTTCTTGAAAATCGGTTATCGTCAACTTATTTGAGATGAACTTTATGTTCGTATACATGATTTCACCTGTAAAATCCACACCTGTAACAGCCGTTAGGTGTGGAAAGTAGAACCCCAATAGCACAAATCCGCAATTGCATAACCAATATATTGTTGTAAAGGTGTGGCAGTGGGTTTCTGTCACAGGTTATTGTTTACTGCGTACATGACGGCTGGTAAATTTACCTCGTGTTACAATGCGGTTAAGACCCATTCTCACTATGACGCCAGCGGAGCCCTAGTGCGTGATCAGGCATCTACCGGGATGAACCGGGGCCCTACCGGGATGATCCGGTGCTCCACCGGGATGAACCGTGGACGACCGGGGACAACCGGGGCTCCACCGGGAAAGTATTGAAATGTTTAATACCTATGGGATGAACACGGAGTCACCAAGTAGGACCGACAACGAACGGCGTGGCACCGGGAACAACCGGGACTGTACCGGGAACAACCAGGACGGCACCTTAGCTCCACCGGGGCCCAAACAGACCCCAGCAGAGCCACGGCAACGCCCCGGTGGAGCCCCGGTGAATGCCGGCAGAGTCTCTTTATAGCTACGTTACATTAGTACACTGGTGCTCTGACGGTGCCGTCCCGGTTGTTTCCGGTGAAGTTCCGGTTGTTTCCAGTGCAAAGCCGGTCATTGCCGGTCCCTCCCGGTAACTCCTGGTTCATCACGGATGTATTAAACATTTGAATACTTTCCCTGTGGAGCCCCGGTTGTCCACGGTTAAACCGGGGCGTTGCAGCAGCTCTGCCGTGGTTTGATGCCGTTATAGCCCCGGTTAGTGCCGGCGGAGTGACGGTATACCGGGGCTCTGCCGGGACTCTGTCGGCTTTCACCGGGTTCAACTTTTTCGTTTGGATGTTAATGCGCACAGTGAAGCACGGCATCTTTTGCACTGGAAAATAGCAGTCTGCAGTAACTGCAAACTGCATGTGATATGTCCTGATATAGATACAGAATCTTCGTTGAGCAACCTATACATTATATTTGTACTTCGTTGCGCAACCAATACATACTCTATGCGAAACCTATACATAAAGCGACTTGTAATTTCCTTCGAAACAAAGCATTTGAATGAATAAAAAATATGTTCGTAGCCTGTTTTGTACTTTAAAATGTGAAATGTACACTGAATCAAAGTAACATGTAGTTTTATTTAATTTAAGTTACCGTAATTGGCTAATTTAACAGAATAACCACCTTATGCATTGCTTCAAATCGAAATATTTCGATTTTAGCTCAAAATAAACTTAAAGGTTGCAACTACGCGCATTTGTTATTAGTTTATTATTGAAAATAAGTACCTACCATTACTGGATGTTCCGTTCTCTATTCCATAAACACCAGAAAAGATGAAACTCGCCTGATTAAGTAGTGTATTTACACAATGTTTTCGTAGTAAAACATATACCCGACGTCGTAGCGAAACGGACTACGCTTTGACCTCGTCAGCCCCCAGTGGATGTTCTAATTATAGATCTTACACGGCCAAGTAACACTAGATAGGTCTTTGCAAAGAGAGCTGTTGGATATCGTGAATGCGTTCAATGTGGCCTGTTTATTTCAGAAAGCCATGTGCAATGTTTTATGGGGATTTCTATCAAATTGCCAATTGCAAAATTTGATTTAATTCATTCGGACCTACAAGCGGGAAACTTCTTCATTAAAATTCAATGGGCTTTTAACAAGTTCGTTGAAAGGCCAAATTTGACGTTAAACATCAACGCCGAAAAAATTGCTACTCAGTCTTATTTATCACTTTTTTTTGTAAGATTTACCAGTAGACGTTCTTCAGTGAAATTAAGCAAACACACAGTGCCGACAAATATGGAAGGGTATTTAGGTAAAAATTACATCCTTCTTCGTGACTGTGTCATGATTCTTGATGGTACTTTCAATTAGTATGTAGACACCTTTTCATGCTTGATGACACTTACATCTTGCCTGATGTCCAATGTCTATTTACATTCTGCTTAATGGTATCATGCATGTGTACAGATGCAACATTCTTGTTCGTTAATTGCATGCTGCATATGTGTATGTTGATTTGTGCAGAGAGACTTGTGCAATAGGCGCAGTGCATAATGGAATCAAATATTGATGCGTTTGATAAATAAAAGCGATGGTAAGATGTGAGTTTCACCCAAGCACAAAGCAACATACTATCATGCATGATACAATGATGTTAATTGACAATCATTCCGAAATGCTACGGAGGACTACGGAAATTTACGGCGTATAACGGAAATTTTATGTTATAGGAGAAGTTACGCACCTTTGTAAGATATTTGCTACTGAACCGAAATTAACCGCGTGTTTGTAGACTTAAATTTTTTTTGGTTAATGACTAACCATAATTTTTGTACAGTAATTTACCTTCAAAAACCATAGAAAGTCTATGGATATATTTCAATATATGCTACTAATGCATGTATGCAGAGCTCCAGATAAGACGCTTAAAGTCGTAAAATATTGAATTAAATTTAGTAAAAAAGTAGACTTAAATTCTGTGCGTACGGTTACACATTGGAAAAATAAAATAAGAATTCAAAATGTGTGATCATGCGTAAAACTCAATATCAATGCATATAATGTAAACATTTTACCAATGAGTTCCTACTCGTCTAGGCCCTCATTACAATTATGAAATCAACAGCACTTTAACGTTATTATGAATGACAGACCATCTTTACAACAGTCGAAAAGCCGAACGATTTCCATTATCTGGTCCTTTTATCGCAAAAAGTCTGCTGTAACCCGGCAATTGTCATGAGCTCTTCTTAGACTATAAACCTTAATGCGGATGTGCCAAAAATTATATTTACCTGAAAAAAAAGAATTAATAATAGACTTTAAGGCTGGATTATTATAGAGTGTAAACCAAGATTTTGCTGAAAAAGTTATCTGGAACTTTGCATGTATGTTGAGAGGAAATCGATTACATAATTTCAAATTTACTAGAGTACTTTTATATTGCACCACATAAAATGCTATAAAACTATAATATTGAAGTGCACATATAAACTTTATTATAGATGGGTAGGTATTTCGTGTCAATCTCTTTCACATATGAAAGAGCTGTTGGTCATGCTGCTTTAACTACATATAGATGCATGACACAATTTAGATTAAGCAAAATAAAACACTAGGTATTTGCCAAGAGTCAAATATATACGAGCAGTAAGAGCGTAATCGTGCACAGCGAGACTTACTCATGTAGAATTGAAACTCTTATTGCTTTCTTTCGAAATAATTTCATGTGTCCGATCTAATATGCAATATGCCCGATGTTTTTTTGCGGATTAATGTTCCGTTTTAGATCCATAATTAACGAATGCCTCAATATTTTCAAAAATTAACACCGGAATAATGTTCACCGACATTTTTTCATACAGATTGGATATAAATATTATAGAGTTTAACAAAAAATACATTAAGCCCTGTTTTCCCGGCACACGTGCTGGACACACAGGTGGTTAGCGTGTGGCTATGATAATAATTAGTGAAAACATCTTTTTGAATGATAAATAATCATACTAAAACGAAAAATCAAATTTTCTATAAAAAATCACTATCGTTTTATATATAACAAGGTATCCAACTCGAAATCATCCGAAAACGGGGTGCATCGTTTTGAGCAGCCATTACTAAATTAATTTTGCAGCGATTTTCATGACCCGGTCTTATTCAACGCAGAAATGAATTTCCTTTTAGGAAATGTACATATATTGTTATATTTCTACACATGCTGGGTCAAATTTTAAGAAATAAAGCTATACATAATTCGCTTGACCCAGTTGTGATCGATCAGACCGTATTTATGAATGAAATCTCCAGTTGTAAAGACACAACTCCGCATTGGAGCAATGAAATCACTCTTGTTTTTAAAATGTCAGTTGGTTGAAATGTATGTAAACAAAGGTTTGAAAATGCGCTGGACAGTTAGTTTTGGTGCATAATGCTACGGCAAGCACGGTAAGAATGTTTTTTTCATACGTTTTATTGCATTATGGTATCGAGGTTCGTGAACTTTGCAGGGAAAATGCCCTTTTCCCCGTGAAGATTTCAGTCATGAATACTGTCTGATCGATCACAGCTGGGTCACGCGAGTTGTGTATCATGTTATTTCTTAAAAGTTTACCCAGTATTTGTAAAAATATTGAAAGACATATACATTTCCAGAAAGGAAATTTATTTCTGCGTTGAATAAGACCAAGATCGTGAAAATCGCTGCAAAATTGATGAAGTAATGGCTGTTTAAAACGATGCATCCCGTTTTCGGATGATTTCGAGTTGGATACCTTGTTGAATATATATTTAACTTTTTTTTTTAAAGAAAAGTTGATTTTTCGTTATAATATGATTACTTATCATTCCAAAATATGTTTTCACTAATTAGTATTATAGCCACACGCTAACCACCTGTAGCTGGACACTTTTTAAAAACACTATACAAATTCAAGTACTTATGCACTTAATTGATTGTAAACAATGACGGTTGAAATCCGTGCGTGGGAATTTTTCTGGTAACCAAGAGCGACGTCAACGTTCATGACAAACCTGTTTATATGACATTTATTTATTGATTTTTTCCAACTTGATTGAAAATTATGTTTTATGATATTTTAATACATGTAGATGAAGTAGTTGTTTTCTCAACGAGGAGTACAATAGTTGTACAGTACTAGACACGAGTACTTGTAACTTTCAGGTTTCTCTTTATACCACAGACATTATATAATCATAAAATGATAAATATGTGTTTATAGAAATTGTAATTATAGCATGGTAAACAGACTAGAGAAATCTGAAAGTTTCACGCACAGGTCTGTGGCAATGGGGGTTTGGGCTACTTTATAAATATGAGGTCGATATGCAATGCACATCGGTAGATTACGTCTACTGTAATTATTTGGACTAGGGAAGGGCCACAATTCCAACACATCAGCCCCGTTATGTCCTGAATAAAATACATGTATAATTTCTTGAGTGCCAATTGCATCTTACAAATATCAATAACATTCACGGCAGTCAATTCATTGTGTAAACCTACTGGTCTTCATGGCAATAATGAACGTATTTAGTTTAATGGAGATTATATAACGAAGGGAACTAATTCAGCTTATTCAGTTTACTAGTCAACATGATTCGGATGTTTTCGCTTTTTTTCCGAAAAGTAATTTGTTCAACATACGGAAAATAAACGCGCGCCACCTGTTGTCATTATTTAGTAACTTGCATTCTGCTAACTGCCTGTTGCTAACTGCTGTTGTTAATGACGCTTAGTGGCAAAACCGATTATGACTGGTTTCAGGAATAATGAACACACGAACATTGGATAGTCACCAAGCATGTTGAAACAATCATCAAGTATAACCGATAGAGAACAAGCATGTTGGAACTGTCATGAAGCATGTTAGAATAAACATCACGCATAATGTAAATATTCATCATGAATGATGTAATGTTGCAGCAATCATCAAGTATAAACGAATAGACAACAAGCATGTTGGAATTGTCATAAAGCAAATTAGAATAAGCATCAGTCATAATGTAAATATTCACCACGAATTATGTAACTTTTACCTAAATATCCTTCCATAGACATGTGTTGTTACTAAAATAGACATAGAGATTTGAGCATTGGGAGTGACCTAATCATACTGTGCTTTAGCAGTATTACGGAATACCGTTAGTGCCATCGTGGTTACACATTAAAATCCAGAGGGCGAGAACGCGAGAACGCGATAGTACGATGGCGACAATGTGACTATACGATGATGACAGGGTGACAATACGATGGCGACAATGCGATAGTACGATGGCGACAATGCGAGAACGCGATAATACGATGACGACAATCAGACAGTGCGATGACGACAGTGCGACAATACGATGGCGACAGTGAGATAGTACGATGGCGACAATACTACAGTTCGATAGTGCGATAATACGATGACGACAGTGCGAAAATACGACGACGACAGTGCGACAATACGATGGCGATAGCCGACAGTGCGATAGTACGATGGTGCCAATGCGATAACGCGATAGTATGATGGCGGCAATTCGAAAATGCGATGGCGACAGTGCGACAATACGATGGCGACAATGCGATAGAACGATGGCGACATTGCGATGATACCACGGCGACAGTACGATATGACATTCGCATTGTCGCCCCCGTACTATCGCACTGCCGCCATTGTATTGTCGCACTGTCGCATTGTCGTCATCGTACTAGCGCGTTTTCGCAATCGTAAGAACGCATTGTCGCCATCGTATTGTCGCACTGTCGTCATCGTACTTTCGCGTTCTCGCATTCTCGCCCTCTGGATTTTAATGAGTAACCACGGTGGCCCTAACGGTATTTTGTACAGTAAAGTGCGTAAAATCTGGTTTGGAATAACAATTTATATGCCGAAAACAGATGTTGAAAACCCGACTTTGTTTTATAAGTAGTAGTCTAAATATACAATGAGTTTTCCGAGCATTAAATAAACATATTAAAATAAAATTCATGTGCGTATCGGTTGAAGTTCTTGTTAATAGTAGAAGCAAAGAACACAATAAAACGCTGATTGGGCTTACTAATTTGAGGCAAGAAAAAACACATCGCGCTATTATATATAACATATAACGCGCATCCGCAAAGTTCGAGCGCCCGTCTCGGTGCCGTCGTTTCCGGTGAAAGTTTCGCACAGGAGCTACCGAGTTTGGATATGAGACCACGAATCATGGCTTGACTTTATATATCAGTCAGCGTAGAACCTGACCAGACTGCGCGGTTGGACAAGCTAGGATGGGCCAACTTTGGCCGCATATGACATAAGACCCATTTTCGCATGACGCGGGTCATCTGACCTTTATAATGTGTATATAGCTTTGAATGGAATTTGCACATAGTTTTTGGCATGGACTTATTGTTTTGTTAATGTGTTGCACGCTTTCAAAAGCAGAGGGCATATATAAGATCAATTATGCTACGGAGTTCATTTTCTGTTGCAAAATGAAATGCAATAAAGATTGTTACTTAGCGGTGTGTACAGTATGACAGCGTTGTCTGTCTGCGATGCATTTATACTGGTTCTAAGCTGGCATACTCACCAATTGGACTCAACCATCTGCTCGAACAAGAAATGATAAGTTCTACTAGCATAAACCTTTAATTGTAACTCATTTAAAAAATATTCATGTTATTTATATTATTCAATTTATTATTCAAAATTATAATTATTATTTCCTTTATTGTTGTTTTTCGCATTAAGAAACTTATTCGGCTTACGAAACTGAAAAATCCCATTGGAAAAAATACCATGGGCGAAAAAATCCCATGGGTTAAAAATCCCATGGGATTTAAAAATCCCATGGGATTTTTTTTTTTTTTTTATAAACACGACTAAACGCATTAAAATATCGTAGTTGTTCATCATTTCATAAAATATGATGTTTCTGAAACTTTCATGAATAAATCTCTCAAAATAAGAAAAAAATCCCATGGGATTTTTTACTCCCATTTTAAAATGGGATTTTTTTATTACTATATATTTATATATATAATCGGCATAAAACCAATATACAGTCCTTAAATAACGTTAAAATACTTGCAAACGCAAATAAAACACGTTTTTTAAAATGTTAAAAATCCCATGGGATTTTTCTCCCATTTGCAAATTATGGGAGACAAAAAAATCCCATGGGTGAAAAAATCCCATGGGAAATCGAAAATCCCATGGGAAAATGCAAAAATCCCATGGAAACCCAACTTTGCTTATAAATTTCATAGTGAAGAAAACGCGTTTCTTGAGTGAAAATAACCAATTATTAATCAACGATAAGACTTTTATCGCATACTATGTCTCAAAGTAGCAAATCTTTAAGAAAAAGGGTACTTAAGTTTGCGAAATTTCGGTTTCGCAAAGTTTTTCCGGTGGCCGTTTGAAGCATTTGCTTAAGACATTATTATAAGGTATCATTTAATATATGTTGCGGTATTTTACTCATGTGCCGAATCTCTTAATAGTTATTAAAGTTTACATTTATAAGATACTATTAACAATAATGTATATATCTACCTTTCAAACATACGCCGTATCCATAGAGTTTTAGCACTTTTAGTTTGTGACACGATGACAGATTAAAGTCCATAGTGGATGAAGACTATTCACATTCAGGTGAACTCTTCCCATCAAATAAAGGGTCCCGCGAGAATACAGTTACACGTAGAACCTCGACACTGGACGCATTCATAACCCAAAGTGAGTGCAAATCTGGATGAATGTTTTCGTCGTCGATGTTAAAGTGACTGAGTTTTAGGTTAATATATGTTTGCGCATTAGCAATGGCCTTTCTATATCCTGACAGGACGCAGTGCTGAAAGGGGCTGGGTTTGAACTCGTATTGACGGTAATGAAGATGGTCACATTTGTCCATCATGTCAGAGAGTGTATTCGCAGCCTAAATGTCTAACCCGCACAGAAAAGTTAAAACTTCAGTAACATCAAGGTAGGAATTGTTACTGCGTTTAAGATATCCCGAAATTTGGCCATTAATTGTTTGGGTATTGCGTGCGATATGATATGCAGCTAGGAATTCTTGTAAGCTTTTATGGATAAAGGAAAATGATGACGATAATCGTAATACCGATGCTTTTGGAGTTGCAGACAAAATACCTGACTTTAAAGACGTTTCAAGTTCTTCTTCTAACTTATAAAGCTTTAATTCGCTTATACCAAACACAAGCGAATTTTTCCTTGTGTTTGAAAACAGCAAATGAAATGCCGCTTCAGCAAGACGATTTAGGTGTTCAATATTGGGTTGAATATATTGCGTGCCCGTAAAGCAAGGAAATGGCGGATGCTGAAATTCACTGATTTTGCTGTTTGCCTTCTTTAGAAGACTTTCAAGTATGATACAGTATATTTCACATTTAGAGCCTTTCAGTGTTATTCCTTCAGCATATGAACATAAAATTACAGAGAGCATCATTGGTGACAACAGTAAATCGTTAAGCTTCTTTTCGGATACGTAACGCATAAATAATAGGTGTTTAGCGATCAACTCCTTCCTATCAATCATTACACTCAACAAATTTCTACTAAGCTCGAAAGGATCGTTAACTCCTTCACGTTGCAGAAGAGTATCCATCTCTGAGGGGTTAAATGTTCCCACTTTCCAAGGTCGAGTTGTAATCAAGATGACGCATTGTCTGTGGGATGTTACCAACGTCGGTAGGTTGTATCCACCTCCAGGACCGGTCCATTCATCCAAACCATCTAGTAGTATCAAGCAAAGTTCGCGTTTCATTATCTCATTCAGTAATGTGTAGGCCATCTTGCGATCATCTTCAGACGAATATATCGAGTCGATTATCTGTTCCTTGATCATGTTGTAAATTGAGATTTCTGTTACCGAATTTCTCAACGTTATGTGGAAGACAAAACTGTAACGGTGTAGAGACCACGAATCTTTGAAGAAAGAGGCGTAATTCCTTTGCGTATCAGTATTTGCTATCTTTGTTTTCAATTGTTTTTCTACTTTTTTAATACGACACCAGTCTATAACTAACTTTGCAAGAAACGTGGATTTGCCCGTTCCGGTCTCGCCTTGAATAAACGTCTTATGGTTCTCTTTGGCATGCTTTAAAAACAAATTTTCGTATTTCTTGATTTTCATGCCGGTTTTTTATAGGACTGTTTGTCTCTTGTCATCAGCAGCAGCTTGGTCGTCACATAACTAAGTTTTTTGCCGTAATGCGCCGTCAAACCTCGGAGCATATCTAAAATCAGAAAAAATGTATGTGACAAAATAGAGACGAAATTCTTTGCTTTCGGTGGAATACCGATATACAGGTTTCCTGTAAAGAAAGACTATAAGTATATTAATAAGTTTTTCACAGGCGTTTACGCCAGTGAATATAAGTAAACTTGTTACTAAAGTGAGTTAATATCTGTCGATATTATTTCATTGAAGTGAACACATTGTCTGTGTATTTTATATTGTTTATTAAGTTTTAACGATATTTTTATATTTAAACTTTTTTGTATCAATGCGTGTGATTACGAAACACATAATCCATAATGTTGCTTGATAATGAACACAGATCTAAAAACAGAATGTGTTGATTGTTAAAAAAACAATAATGGTATTTTGAGTCGCGATACCCGGAGCTCACACAATTCAGAAAACAGTTAGTCAAAAGCAACAATAGCAGTATTTGTCATAGAGGATATGTGTTGGATGTGATGGAATGTTGATTTTATTTCACGTGCGGTCATAAAAAAATATATTTTCAATGATCACAAGTGAATTAATGCGCCACGAGTGCAAATATTTTTTCTATGATCACGAGTGAATAAAAATCGATATCCCAACTAGATACAATACTTTTCTTTTGTGTCATGCTTACAAATGATTATTAAAGTATTTTGCCATTCCGAACCATATAATTACCCGTTGAGTGCCCGAAATCTTATTACATATATGTTCAAAGGAAGCTTGTCCGTATGTTTTTTATAAACATTCAATGCAGAGAGACGTCGCCCTTAATACAATCGAGGTAACAATGGGGAAACCAAATATATCTAAAATAGTTCCGGTAAAACAATGAAAATTATCGATAATTTTAACAGTTATTTTTTCTCTCTTTGAAACTGTGAAATATCAGTTTTAATTTTCTGATGTTTCTCTATAAACCATTGGAAAGCATTAAATAAAGCGAATACTGCGGATGTATTTTGTAAACAGATTTTACCAGCCGTTATATGTTTGTAAATGTTCCTTACATTTTTAAAGAGTCGAAGTTGTACGGTAGTGGAGTGTTCTTAAACGGAAAAAAATACCTGCAAAACTGTTTTCATTCTGTAATATCAACATAATACATGTAGGACGGAAAGGTCGGACAGGAAAAGACGATCGTGGATAAATAAAGTTCGAATGCATATTGGATATAGCGCACAAAGGGCCTTAACACTTACCTCATACAGAACAACAAAGGAAAATAACTCTTATTTTTGAAAGTAATTTGTTATCATTCTTTGCATGATACTTCTCCTCATTGATATATATATATATATATATAACTCATTTTGCTACCAGTTGTTTATTAAAAATATATTTTATATTCGTTATTTTACATGACTAAACCACTCCTCTAAGTCGAAATGATCCGTAAAACAAAATTGTGTCTTTGTGTCGTATGAACGAATCTGCACTAAAACTAAATTTAGGTTCACATCGTACATGCATGATCAGTTGGTTAACGAAAAGACGGTTGATTTTCAAATGTTTTTTTCTCTCTCCGGGATATTGTTTTAGTATGTTGATGCTGAATTAACCATATAAGTGTACATTGTATATGAAGTGAAAATACCAAAAATAAACAACGGTTGCGATAGCCAGCTATAAACTGTTAGATGCCCATAATATCACTTTAAACAGGTGACATTAACAATAACAATGTGTATTAATAGCAATTATCGTCTGCATGCATAACGCATTAGCGCGTGACAAAGTCAATTGATCTGTATCGCTGATTAAGTGTTAAAAACAACATTAAGCTGGCGAGTGTTTTGATAAGAAGGCAATGAGAGGATTAGTGATCAGCTTTAATGGCAAAACATGGACTGATTTGCAACATTTATAACAAGCTTAAGGCATTTATGAAAGACTATTTGTTCATGTAAAAAAAGCTGAAATTGAAAACGTTTTTTCTTAATTTTCAGGTGAAAAGCTCACGCCACTTGTTATCGGAAAGTCCCGGAAACCGCGGTGTTTTGGGTCGATAAGCACAGATAAGCTACCTGTGCGTTACGAGGCGAACAGGATTTTGTGCATGATGTGCTATGTTTTTTTGGATGAGGAATGAATGAATGTTTGTATTTTATATGAGGTTGTTGAATAAAAATGCTTTTGTGTGATGTTTGCGTACGAATAAATTTTAATAAACTTTTTGCGTCTTTTTAGAACGGTGCAATTACACCGTACTATCGGTTTATGACAGCGAATCCGCTTTTTAAACTTGTACGGACGTGACGTCAACGGCACGTGACAAGCTTTATTAACTAAATGAGCGAGATGCATGAGTGAATTATTTACTCGAGGGTTGAAAACAACATTGCTTTAATTTAACAATATGAAATTAAATCAATATATAAGATATTATTCTGTAAAAGTCAATATACACACTTAAGTTAATTCTTTTATTATGCTTAGTTAACGGCAATGAGCCTTTGTTTAACACTGTATGCAAACGACTGGGTGGGGTAACGACGTAGCAAAACTAACAACTGACAAACCATCTTAAAATTGTGATCCGAATTCAACGGTCACCTGTTGACAACGGTCAATTTGATCATTTCCCTTGAATGACCGCTTAATTCAGGTTTGACTGTATATATATATATATATATATATATATATATATATATATATATATATATATATATATATATATATATATATATATATATATATATATATATATATATATATATATACAATAATAATGTTTCAGATTAAAATCTTGAATCCTATCTGACGTAAATACAACCCTGAAAAAGTAATTCATACAACAATAACAAATGGCAGCTTGTTACTAAGGAACACATGAACAGGATATAAATTACGTTGGAACCAATATCCGGGTTGTCAATTTAATGTATGAACCAATGTCTCGGAGGTCAAAAAACGCAGGAACAAATGTCCGCCTTGTCAAAAGTACCATAGGAACTACTTTTCGTGCGAACGAATGTTCGGCACTTCACATGTGTGTTGTATCAGGTTACCACGATTTGTCCCACAAAACTTTAGGGTGTCTGTGTCAGCACAACGGATTTTTGTACCATGGTAATCATATAAATCAAATGTGCTTTTCACAAAATCGTGACTCACTCCTGTGTTATATTTTTTTTGCATTCCAGTTAGTTGCAAGTGCTGCAGATAATGTTAAAAATGTCACTACACATTGCTTTGTATTATCAAACCATTCTCTATGGGTTGTTGTACTAGAATATAATGTATTTAAATGAGATACGGAGTAAACGGTTAAATGCGACACCCCCATGTATACTATTAATTAAATACTCAGTGAGAACATATGCATTATAATAAACATATCAGTTTCACATTGTTTTCTGCGTGAATGTATAACTTTGGCGTACATGTCCAGACAATTTAACGCATGTTACAAATATGTTTTTTTTTCATCCCTGTAAGTGCAACAACGGGCATCGATCCGCTAGCATGAGAAAATCGTTTTAGTTTGCCTAAATCTTCAGGGGCAGTCAATGGCACGTGGATTCGCACCCCCATACCGAAAAGTGGTACACATTTGTATCATTCATATAAAAAGAAAATTAACAGAAAACAATTACACACTTACGCATGCATTTACACCCCTCCTGATATGATCAATAACGCATTTAAATACTTGATTATATGATGATAATAATAAGAGGTTGATTGGGACCAACGTTAATGAACATATACCGTCAGCATCCCGTCCATAGTCGTCCATCGCTTGGTTGATTTCTACTTGTTGAATGCGCTCAATACCAACTCGAGTTTCTTCTGATATTTTCCTAACACTGTCGTCTTGTTTGCGTATATCTAATTGTTCTTTTGAATCAGAAATCACCGTTTCAATGTGTTGTTTACCAGCCTGTATAGTTGCCTCTATTGATTGCAAAGCTTCCTGGAGAGTAATTTCCGCAACTTTTGAAAAGTGTTTCCCGGCCTCTTTCGCTTGTTTGAGGGTTTGACTGGCATCTTTCAACAGCTCGCCCAGTTCGAATAGTGACAAACGATCATTCTGCAACTAAATGCAGATAACTTTGTATGTCCTCATGTAACTCTTCCTTTTATTACATGTACGAATTTGCACAATATTTACAATTATCTATATCAATAACTTTATTTGCATTTTCCCCCATTATTGTTATGACAAGCTATTTCATGGTCCCTTTGATTCTCTTAAAAGAAGTCACGTGCAAATTTCATATTACAGAAATGATATGCAATTTTTCGCATGACCAGTTATGAACATTTGAAGGTACTCATAACGCGAAATATACTTTATTCATATGTGCAATTTGAAGGCATTGAGAAAGTTTAAATCCTGCTTTCATCAAGCACACATTTGTTTCCATTGTTTTCATCGTTACAATTTCATCGATATATCAATTCTACTTGCAATTGTATGTGTGGATATTTACGGAAAATCCATTTAATACTTTAAGTTGAAATTGTTTTCCCAAATGCTGGTAATGTGATCAAAACGTTAAGATAAAGTTATATATAAAACTAAGTCTTACCTGAGTTAATTTCGTGCGCGCTGTTATTGCCAAAGGATCATGCATTAAGCACTTTGGATCAGCCAGTAGCGTTGCCAGTGTTTGAAAATAGTATTGCAGATCAGCATCGTTTACCTTGCAGTCGGCTGTGTGTCGTACGTCTCGGCCTATCTGACGGACCAAAAGAAACGATAATTATTCATTTTTATAGACATGCTACATTATAAGTGACGCTAAATGTTGTAGTTAAAATTATTTTAAAAGGTAACTGCATTTATCCTAGTTTTTGCACACGTTAGTTAGCTGATATTGTAAATGTTCTTAACGTAACCTTTTCAAAAGGGCACTGTGGGTCAGGCTGTTTAGGAGATAGGCTAGCAGAGAGACACGTTTCGAATTGTGTGCAGTTCAACATCAAACTGAGTATGCCATTTAAGTCCGATTCCTGCACCACGGAGACACCTTTGTATCCATCCGGTGGTAAGTAACATTTTCCGATTTACCACGGTTCGGTCGCCCATCTTTCTGCGTTTGTATTTCGCCACGACGGATTGTAAAATCTATGGAACGATATGATTTTTTGTTTAACTTGATCGCATATTTGGCATTGCTGGAACACTTTTGTTTGGTGAAACATACAGTTATTTCGTTTTCTGTTGTTGCACAGATCCGGAGTAGGACATGACATCAGGTTTTCAATTGAACAGTTCCCACAATTTCCCCCAACCGCTGCGTGGACCCTCTGTAATTCTGTTCCAATGAAGTTGGTAAGCCCTTCCTTCGTACAGATGAGAGCAAGGCATGCCTTAAACCAGTTATTGGTCTCCTTTTCAGCGAAAATGTTTGTGCTAGCAGCCATACTTTGAAATTCTACATGAAACGCTAATTGGCAAAATTCCTAGCAGTCAACCCCAGTGGTAACGGAATTGTGTCACGACATCAACGCTCTAATCAGCAACAGTCAAGTTTTCAGCTTTCCATCAATGCATTACTGTTTTACGGCACTTTATTCATCATCTATAAATATCAAATTAAAATGTCCTTTGTGATATGTAGAAATTTGTGCTTGCTATTTTTGTATTTACTTTTTCACTCTGTCATTTAATAAATGTACATTTTTTAAGAATGTGTATTTCCGTTAAAACAATGGCATATACTAATACAAAATTATGTGTGTAAAACCCGTTCAATTTGAAAACTCAATTTTATATTTCCAGAAATTAATAAATCTAGGATCCCAGCCATGAAGCGGTCAATCATTAGGTTTAACACCCGTTTTAAGGAGATCCAAACGTCACACTTTCAACATTGTTAGAAGAAAAGATTTAGGCGTATTGGCCACATGCTTTAAGTATGAGACCAGATGATTGTGGTTATGAGTGTTTTATTTTTGATGTATGTGAATAGTAGTATGATTAAATGGCAATGCACACAAGCAGATTTCACTATACTTTAAAAGCATATTATAGTTCAAACTTCACTACCACCAATGTTACAGTTCACATTCTGGCACATAACACACGTAATGTTAAAAAATATACCCCCGAATATTTATCGCAAAATAACTGTTTTAAAGTTTATGCACTTGCTTTGTCTCAGCGTTTTATGAACGTTTTAACGTGTTTGTTTTAGTTAAAATAGTTGATTGACTTTATGGTTTAGTTATTAAAGCTTAACAAATGTTACAAATTGATTATATTCAGTGTGCGTATGCTCGCTTATTACTTTATATATTACATAAGTATTCATATGATAGAAACTTACATTCCGCTTTTCCGTAAGTAGTAAAGCTCTCACTTAGTATAAATTATATCATTAGTGTGTCGCTTCAACTTGCATGCAATGTACGACAAGCAAAACAAATCCTCAACACAACCATCATCCGACATGATATGAACACCTTTAACTATAGCCTTCTAGCTTCATGGGTTTGCAGAATTAAGTTAAAACAACACAATTAGTCGCGTAAACATTATGAAAAATTATACTGATTTTTCAGTGTTTAATATAATTTATGCTTTAAATTGAATTGGTGTCAGAATATCTTTTTTAGCTCACCTGATGGCTCAGGTGAGCTTTTGTGATCGGTCTTTGTCCGTCGTCCGTCCACATTTGTTTGTCAACACTCTAGTGGCCACATACCTTGTCCGATCTTCATAAAACTTGGTCAGAAGATTTGTCCCAATGATACCTCGATCGAGTTCGAGTTCGAAACTGGGTCATGCTGGGTGAAAAACTAGGTCACTAGGACAAAAATTAAAAACCTTGTTAACAATGTAGAAGTCAAATTTCATCCCAATCTTCATGTATCTTTGTCAAAATGTTTGTCTTAATGGTATGTTGGTTCAAAAGTGGTTCCGGTCCGTTCAAAAAAATGGCCGTCAGTGGGCGTGGCTGTTTTCCTTATCTATAGAGAAACTGGGTCTTGCTGGGTCAAAAACTAGATCACTAGGTCAAAAAAAAAGAAAATCCTTGTAACCACTGTAGAAGTCACATTTCATGCCCAATCTTCATGTAACTTCGTAAAAATGTTTGTCTTAATGATATGTTGGTTGAGTACAAAAGTGGTTCCGGTTCGTTTCAAAACATGGCCGCCAGTGGGCATGGCAGTTTTCCTTATTTGGCTATAGAGAAACCTTGTAAACACTCTAGAAGTCACAATTTTTGCCCAATCATCATGCAAGTTAGTCACAACATTGGTTCAATTGATATCTCGGACGAGTTCGAAAATGGCTGAGATCGGTGAAAAAACATGGCCGCCAGTGGGCGGGGCATTTTTCTCTATATGTATATAGTGGCAGTTTTCCCTACTTGGCTATAGAGAAACCTTGTAAACACTCTAGAAGTCAAATTTTTTGCCCAATCATCATGAAAATTGGTCAAAACATTGGTTTTATTGATATCTCGGATGAGTATGAAAATGGTCAGGATCGGTGAAAAAACATGGCCGCCAGTGGGCGGGGCATTTTTCTCTATATGTATATAGTGAAAACATGTGAACACAGTAAAAGCCTTTCGAAGAAGAGGGGGTCTATTGTTTTGCTCATGTCGGTCCGTCCACCAGATGGTTTCCGGATGATAACTCAAGAGCGCTTATGCCAAGGATCATGAAACTTCATAGGTACATTGATCATGACTCACAAATTACCCCTATGGATTTTCAGGTCACTAGGTCAAAGGTCAAAGTCACGATGACCCGAAATAGTAAAATGGTTTCCGGATGATAACTCAAGAACACTTGTGCCTAGGATCATGAAACTTCATAGATACATTGATCATGACTCGCAAATGACCCCTATTGATTTTCAGGTCACAAGGTCAAAGGTCAAGGTCACGGTGACTCAAAGCAGTAAAATGGTTTCCGGATAATAACTCAAGAACGCTCATGCCTAGGATCATGAAACTTCATAGATACATTGATCATGACTCGCAAATAATCCCTATTGATTTTCAGGTCACTAGGTCAAAGGTCAAGGTCACGATGACTCGAAATAGTAAAATGGTTTCCGGATGATAACTGAAGAACGCTTAGGCCTAGGATCATTAAATTCATAGGTACATTGATCATAACTCGTAGATGACCCCTATTGATTTTCAGGTCACTAAGTGAAAGGTCAAGGTCACGATTACCTGAAATAGTAAAATGGTTTCCGGATGATAACTCAAGAACGCTTAGGCCTAGGATCATGAAACTTCATAGGTACATTGATCATGACTTTTAGATGACCTCCATTGATTTTCATGTCACTAGATGAAAAGTCAAGGTCACGGTGACTCAAAGCAGTAAAATGGTTTCCGGATAATAACTCAAGAACGCTTATGCCTAGGATCATGAAATATCCTAGGTAGATTGATCACGACTCGAAGATGACCCTTATTGATTTTCAGGTCACTAGGTCAAAGGTCAAGGTCACGGTTACCTGAAATAGTAATTTTTTTCCGGATGATAACTCAAGAACGTTTATTCCTAGGATCATGAAACTTAATGTACCTATGAAGTTCCATGATCCTAGGCCTAAGCGTTCTCGAGTTTTCATCCGGAAACCACCTGGTGGACGGACCGACCGACAGACCGACATGTGCAAAGCAATATACCCCCTCTTCTTCGAAGGGGGGCATAAAAAATTTCGCTCTTATCGCAAGCACGCGGTCAATAATTATTGTGACAATTGTTATGATTAAGAAAAGAGGGCATGACTACCAATGTTCTCCTTTCTCATACTTAGACACGTAATACATGACTCTAACGAGTGTGTTATTGAATTATCATTGGGTCAATGTCGAAAGAAATAGTGTATTTTTATAATTAATACCTTTAGAAGTAGCGATACATGTAAAAGAATGGATAACATTTGATAGCGTTCATACGTTAAACCCATTATTATTCGCCGCACATTGATTTTCGTTATTAAACCGATCGACGAATATCAGTTTGTAACAAAAAAATATTTCCTTTGTTTTTCAAAAATAAGACTGAATTACCGTAAACACGAAAAGCATGAATAGCCGACGTAATCAACGTATATATCCTCTGCGTCTGTTTCACAATCGGGATAAATCCAGATTTTACACAAACGGGAGATATTTAAACTCTGTACTTGACTGTCACTTGATATTTCCTGCAGAACACAAATGCAGTAAAGCTGTATCGATAGTGTCGACTCCGTTCATGTTGAATAGTAAGGATAATCATAAATGTTAAACAATGTTGTAAACCAGTGTGTATATTGTAATTTTGCGAGACGCTGCAGGTTACACAGCCAACACGCGGCGGCTTAAAGGAAATGAACGCAATAAACAGATGACTGTGTAAAACATATGTGATTGAAAGAGTGTCAGCGCGTGTATTATTCACTATCTCGTCATGCGCGTATTGCCATGATGACGAGATTTGCATTAACTACCATTTTCCCGTGTCGCGCATGGGACAAGTCCGTTGGTTTCTCTGCATAATGTAGGATAAAATATTAAACAACACATATCAGGTTCTAATCCAGTTTAATGTCTGACATAACTAATATTTTCAGTTGTACAAATACGTTGTGATTGCTACATGATTGTATCTTTTTTCATCTGTTCACCTCTAAATCTAAATGCTAACTAACTATTTCCCTCTAACATTTGCTCCGTGAAACTCAGTTATGAATCCCATTGGTAAGTGTTCTATGCGTGCTTGTTGCTGCTTGGCTAGATAACTAAAGAAACCCATTGGTCAGTGTTCTATGCGTGCTTGTTGCTGGTTGGTTGAATTACAACCTAGGACTGGAGAAGTCACTATTCAAGTATGTACACGCTAATCAGCATTGTGATACAAATAAATAATGCAAATACAGCCTAAGCCTTGTGCCAACACCATCGTTCCCTTTTTGTTGTTAAACATACACCAGATCTAAATATTTAATCTTTTGACTGTAATGTATGCTCGCCATTGATATACTTGTCAATAATTCTTACATAAAGGAAACCCAAATATTTCCCCTAATTTCCTATCATTGTGTGACACATGTATCACAATTAATATTTTGGTTTAAACAGTATTTTATAATAATGATAATTAGAACGTGAATTACATTTATACAATAAAGAATGAGAAAACAAATTAATGAAAACTTAAATGAATTATTCTCCACAGCTGTTCTTAGAGCGTTTAATAAATTAGCACATGTAACTAAACAACTTTGGTACCAAACATAAGCTAAGGTCAAATCCCAGGTTAAATATAATATGTAGTGACACAGTTATAGAACCTACAACTGCAGTCAAGTACCTTGGGGCCATAATTGACCAGATTTTATCATTTGTCAATATAGCTCAGTCTGTTGTAAAGAAATCTAACTCTAGGTTACAGTTTTTATATCGCAAAAGCAAGTATTTAACCCAGCATACCAAGAAACTTCTTGTGATGTCCTTAATCCAGTGTCATTTTGACTATGCTTGTTCTATATGGTACAATGGTCTTACACAGTTTTGGAAGAATAAACTTCAGGTAACCCAAAATAAATTGATCCGTTTTGTGCTCAATCTTGATTCTAGAACTCATATTAGCCTGGAACATTATACCTCTTTGCAATTGTTGCCATTTGACAAACGTGTCGAGCAAATAATGCTCTCCCATGTTTTTAAGATCAAAAATGGTCTATCTCCCGACTACTTGTCAGACCAGTTTATTCCCCAGAATTCTGTCCATTCCCATAAAACCAGATTAAGTAATAAAAGGTGCTTTTTCTGTACCAAAGGTTAAAGGAAATGGGAAGAGGTCCTTCAGTTACTTGGGTTGCACATTGTGGAATAAACTACCATCTTTTATAACCCAGATGACATTATTGTCCAGTTTTAAATCTGCAATCAAACAACATCTTTTAAACAGAGTCTTTTAATCTATTTTAAGTTGCTATGCTATGCTGTTAAATGTTTACATTTTCCTTTTCCAATGTCTTATCATTTCGGATTAATAATACATTCATACTCAATGTGACTTTTAAATTTTTGTTTGTTGTAGTAACCTTAATTTTTTTTAATCCATCCAAATTTATCTGTGATATGACGATCATAATTGATACATTTGTGTCCATTGATCTGAATCTCAGTATTATATTTCATGTATTTATTATTATTAACATAGTATTTAGTATTAATTTATTACTAGTGCCTCTCTATGTCGTGCCACCTACAATCAGGGACCACAATGGAAATAAGGGATATTGCTCTTTTTGTGTAATCCTTGGCGTTAGTGTGCATGCGGTGCATTTTATGCATGTACTTTTCAATTATGATTGTTTTTACTTCATATTGTCTTATGTACATGTTGTTTCAATGCATTGTGAGTATGTATGCTATCTCCGAAATAAATCTATCTAATCTATCTATCTAACCAGTTAAGGCAATTGATACAGTGTTTGAACATTGAGCGAAGTGAAGAAAACTGAATAATTTCAGCTTAACCTAAAGTATGTTTTAAGTGTGTTATCAAAACATATTTTATATTTTGATAATTGTTTTTATTGGGTTACATATTTCTGTATTTTTTTGCTTAAAGTGTGGGAAATTACATCGTAATTTCTTTTCAAGTATTGGACACGATACAATCCAATTTTAGATTTAAAGTTGGAACATTTCTGTTACTGAATTCAAATAGTTGTCATGCAAGATGACGACATTTCTCTACAGAGGAACCCATTCCTCTTCTGTAACGCAATAAATCTGATAGGATATCTCATGTTATAGTTCACTCGTTCGCTGCATAACATGAACAATGACAATTCTCTGACCCATATATATACATGTTATGCCCCTGAAGATAAAACGAGTTTGTTATATTATTTAGGACTTTAAACAATTATTAATAAAAAAAAAGTTTTTTAACAATTCTACATAAACTATGATTGCAAGAATCTAACTATGTATAATAATAGCATTGTTGCAATATCATTAAAAATTTATCTCACATGCTACCATTCAGTTGTGGGACTTTTTTAATTTGTGTTGCATCAGTAATCACCGGAAATCCGATTAAGCAAAGCACTTCACTGCGGAGCTCGATGTATGCATTGCAATATGTTCTGCACTCGAACATACTTCACTTCTACAACTCACACTACCACTTATTAAATCAAGCAAAGTTAGGCTGTCAAGTATTCTCAAACATGAGTAAGGGTGAGTTCAACATTCCTATATGTCTACAAAACCATGTACTAAAAGTAGTCAAAGTAAACTGAGACGACAATACAATTCTACTTAACGCTCGGGATATACAGACTAGGTATATGTTTCATGTTCAACGCCGAACAACAACAACTTATTTAAAGAAGACTATAATTGTATAGACACCCTGCCCCTGACACGTTAAAGGGTCAGGCAAGTACTCAATTTCAACAACTTGTAAATCGAACAAATCTGAATAACATAATTTGAGAAGAAATCTTGACAGCTTATAAATCAGCGGTCTATTCGTATATTGAGCATAATTTGAGTAGATGTTAACTGAATCTAATAAACTTCATTGTTTGATTTCACAACTCTGAGTAACATGAGCCTAAACTGTAACACATCGATGCGACTTATTTAAAGCTAGTCACATGATCAATAAAAACTTGGTCATAATATCTACTACAACTACTACTACTACTACTACTACTACTACCACTACTACTACCACTACTACTACTACTACTACTACTACTACTACTACTACTACTACTACTACTACTACTAATTCTACTACTACTTCTACTAGTACTACTACTACTACTACTTCTACTACTACTACTACTACTACTACTACTACTACTACTACTACTACTACTACTACTACTACTACTACTACTACTACTACTACTTCTACTACTACTACTTCTACTACTACTACTACTACTTCTACTACTTCTGCTACTACTACGACTACTATCTTTGTGAAGCTACATAACTTTGTCTTTTGCTATACGCACAGATTCATACATGCGTAGAAACAATACAACACTAGCAAATAAAAATTGTATAGCATCATACACGTACAACGACTTATGTGAACTGTAGATGCGAACAACGGGATTTTTATCTGTAAGCGTGTATAACGATCACACCTTGCTATAGAGATTTATTGTTGTATATTATACAACCAGTGGCTTTTGGAATTAGAAAAATAGCGCAATTAATTATGATTATAGGAAAAATGAGACGATGTACATATTGATTATACCGATAGCACTCATGCAAATTGTTTATAATTGCATGTTTTAATTCATTTTTTCACAATTATTTTTTAAAGAGCTGTTTACATTTATCTTTTAATAAAGTTTATGTTACGTTAATATTCTTTTGTATGAATGTTGAACATGTAATAATATACTATAAATAAATAAATCGTACCCTTACCATTGCATGCAAATAATCTTGTAAATAAATTTTTTTTTAAACAAAAATCCGATGGGACACGAACTAAATATCTTGACCTACATCTATTACTGAAGGTTTTCTTCTTTGTTATAAACATGCTAAATGAAATAACAATTGAAAGTGAAATACGCTGTAAATGTGTATCATTTATACCTGAAAATGTTGCCTGGTCAGGGTCGTGTCAATATGTTTTTTATATTTGGTGTTTTACTTAAAACATGTATAAAATTTCGTTCTTTTAAAATTAATTGCACTAACAGAGTAAAATAAAAATAAAAATCTTTCCAAAAGCATTATAACATTGACAGGCCTCAAAATAAACATTTCAATCCACGTTTCTAGTCGGATCAGTGCCATAAACTTGTCCTTGTCCTTTCCACACAGTTACTTGTTTTGACCTCATCATATAATCTAAGTCTAATACATTAATTAACTCTAGTTTTTATGTTATTACCTTAGTGGTAAATTGTTCTTGTGCTAAAATATGCTTGTTGTTCAATTGCGAATAAAAAATGAACAACAACGGTGACCCATGATTTTTATTTTATTGTTCTATCCACAACAGATGGTTTTACCTTAATACCAAAACTTATCAGATTCTTGATGTAGCAAAATTTGCACTAAAACTGCCGCGTACGTCCTTAAGGTGCAATTTATTATAAATAAGTGTGAAGAAATCGTCCAGAGCAACCACAACTTAACCGAAATTTAATACAAACACGTGTAAAATATGTTTAAATGTTTAATTGCAGATTTATAGTTTGCGGAGATTTTAATTCAAGAATCGGCGTTAAAGCCGATATGTTGAAATAATTATTTACAGCGATTTAATGTATTACCAGAAGATTATATAGCAGAAAGTTGTTTACCAAGATTAAAGTCAATATAAAGTTGTTAATGAACATGTTAATTGTCTACTTGAATTTTGCAAAATGACTGGGTTAAAAGTGTTGAACGGTAGAGTAGGTGTAGATAGTACAATTGGAAAATTCACTTGTGTAACCAACCAAAGGTCAAGTGTTATCGATCTTGTTATGTGTTCACCTTCTTTATTCAAATGTTTTGATCAGTTTGAGGTCTTTGATCCTAATTTAATATCTGATCACTGTGTAGTACAATTTTATATAACTACCTACAATAATTAGGATACTTTTGATGATATTGATACAACTGCTTTGTTCAAAAATAAATATGCAAATGCAACATATATGTACAAATGGGATAAAACTAAAACCGATCTTTATATATTTATATATAAGTCAATACAAAATTAAAGTATTTTACAGTCTTTAAACACGGTGTGCAATGATATAAATACCACTAACATTTTGTCGTCTTTAGACCAAAGCTTAGAACATTTATGTTCCATTGTTGATTAAGTGTGTTCACCATTATTTAAGAAAACTATAAAAACTATCAACAATGAAAAATTTCAACATGTTCAAAATAACAAATGGTTCAGTAACGAGTGTAAATCAGCAAAAACGGAGTTCTATAAACTATTGAACATGCATAGGAATGGCAGGTCTGACAAAAATTCTATAACAAAATAGATATTCAGATGCAAATAGATATTGGAATATGTTAAAAGGATCTGTTAAGCCAATTAAATCAAGCACAGTGCATACAGATGACTTTGCAAGATATTTTTAATCAATAAATGATCCCAATTTACACTTCTACCAACCAGACGGAGACATAGTTTATTTTAATAAGCGGAATTTGAATGACGAATTACACGTCATGTTTGAAGAGTTAAATAGTGAGAGTACACGTGAAGAAATTAAAAAAGCATGCATTTGTTTACAAACTGGTAAGTTGGCTGGTCCGGATTATGTATTAAATGAGTTTTTAAAACATAGTGTTTCCGAAATTCATTTTTTGGAGGTTTTGTTTGAACTTTTTAATGAAATGTTCAACTAAAGTTATTTTCCAGAGGCATGAAGCGAAGGGTTAATTGTCCCTATACATAAGAACGGCGAATTAGACGACACGGCCAATTACAGAAACATTACATTGTTAAGTACTATAAGAAAATTATTTATTAAAATTATTAACAATCGATCGAGCGTCTGGGGGGGGGGAATATAATGTCTACATAGAAGCCCAAGCCGGATTTCGGAAAAGGATGAGAACAGTTTATACTATATTTGTCTTCCAATGTATTATTTCTCATATTTTAAATCAAAATAAGAAACTGTATACGGCATTAATTGATTTCACAATGGCATTCGATTTTGTTGTGAGAGATATTATATGGTACAAACTAATAAAACTAGGCATAAGAGGTAAAATTTTGAATATAATAAGATCAATATATAATGTTGTTAAATAAAAAATAAAAAATAACAACGAAATCAGTAATGAATCGTTTACAAGTTGTTTAGGGGAAAGGAAAGTGGAATCATTATCGGCCTTTTTTTTTCAATGTATCTTAACGATATCGAGAAACACTTTATTCTAAACAAATCTGAAGGCGTTGATATTGGCATATTAACATTATTTTTATTGTTGTATGCTGACGACATTGTTATCTTTGCAGAATCGAAAGCTTGTTTACAAAATGGATTATATTTGTTATATGAGTATTGTGCACGATGGAAACTCCAATATCAAATATCAATTAAACAAAGATAATAATTTTAAAAAAGGGGCACACAATCGAAATAAATTGAAGCTTATATATCAAGGAAATAAACTAGAAATTGTGAATAAATTTACATATCTTGAAATAGTATTCACAACGGGTGGATCTTTTTTAGCAACATATGATGCGCTTTCAGGGCAGGCCCTAAAAGCACTTTTTAAGTTAAAATCAAATTTGATGAAATGTACAAATATCTCAGTAAGCCATAGTCTCGAATTATTTGATAATCTTATTGAAAAAAAAATTAAGTTATGGCTGTGCAGTTTGGAGATTTAACAATATCATCCAAATTGAAAGAATACATCTACGTTATTGTAAACAGTTGCTAGGTGTCCGATCTCAAACACAAAATAATTTCATTTACGGGGACCTTGGGCGTAAACCACTAAATAAATAAACGGATCGTTTATGTTTTAAAATATTAGTTAAAAATATTACAATCTGATGATGTGAAATATACTAAAATTGTTTATAATATGTTATTACATGATCTTGAACTTTATCCCGAAAACAATTCTTTGGTAAAATCTGTTAAACATATCTTATATACCCTAGGTTTAGGTGAGGCATGGTATTTTCAGGGAGTAGGGGGACGTTAATTGTTGTATATATATTGTAAAACAACGCATATCTGATATATACGCTCAAGATTGATAACCTAGTTACAAAAAACGACAAAGGGTAAAAACTATTGCATTTACTGAAGTTTTAGATTTCAGCCTTTTCTCAATGTTGTAAATATTTCAAAATTTATATTCGAGTTAACGTGATTAAGAGTATCTGCTCACAGACTTGAAGTCTAAGCAGGTCGATGGCACAAGCCTGAAAAGACACCTATGATAACAAAAAATGTAAACACTGCAACGTTCTCGAAGATGAGTTCTATTTCTAACTCGAATGTCCAGATTTTAATAGTCCTAGAAAACAATATATGCATAGATATTATTGGAATCACAATAATATGTTAAAATGTATCGAACTCTTGACATTGACAACGCAAACACAATTAAAAATCTTGTATCATTTATTTTTAAAGGGATCTTTTCACGCTTTGGTAAATTGACAAAATTGAAAAAAGTTGTTTCAGATTCGTAAGTTTTCGTTTTAGTTATGATATTTGTGAGGAAACAGTAATACTGAACATTAACCATGCTATAATATAGCCATTATATGCATCTTTTGACGATTTTAAAACCTAAAAATTATAAAGCGTTGCAACGCGAAACGATTGAATAATTTGGAGAGTTCTGTTTTTGTCGTTAAATTTTGTGAAACTACGAAGATTGCTTATATAAGGTATAAAATACGCCAAGAATGTGTACTCGGCGGAATAGCTCAGTAGGCTAAAGCGTTTTTACTTCAGGACTCTGGCAGGACTCCAGGGGTCACTGGTTCGAAACCTGCTCCGGGCAATGTTCTTTTCCTTTTTTTATTTTTTTTCTTGATTTTTTACTGGAGCTTTTACGATCCAATGTTTACATTTATCAATATAAAGCATTTAATGAATAAGTTAAAAAAATGCCAAAATCTGTGAAAAGGCCCCTTTAAAGCAGCTAAATTGAGAACAGAATATTATCAATAGTTTCTCTCCATGTACTACTCTCTATTTGTAGTCATAGGAATAAACGCTTCATGTATACACTTTCTTATACATTCAATAATATTTCAATAAGATAAGACTCTACAATATGCTTATTTATATACTTACCTTAAATTAGTTTGTAACGGTAAATACTGTAATAAATATATATATATATATATATATATATATATATATATATATATATATATATATATATATATATATATATATACCTGTAAAGAATAGCTGTTTATTCTAAATATGCATGTCTTTAAGAGTTGCAAATTATTTTTATTGTTAAATCTAAATTTATTTTGCTAAAACATTATATATGTATATGCCTGTACATGTATGTCATTGACCACTGTTGACTACATTGTGTGTTATATGTATGTGTACTCATGGGCTACAAGCCTAATGTATTTTGAAATAAAACCATAAAACCATATCAACACAGCCGGGCATCGAAGGCAGCTGTTTTTTTAGCTATTTTAACACGCCGGCTGGTAAGACAGTTTCCAAATTGCAATACTATATGTACACAAGGATGAAATTAAATAAAAACTTGATCAAATTTGCTATCATTATTTTTCTCTATTTATTTGAAAACAACCAAGAAATCTACCATAGATGTTTATCATTAAACAATAAAGCGTAACACATCTAGACAGACGTGAAGTGATATACTTCCTTCTCCGCACTTCCTTACCCTTGAATTGCACCATAAATATTACTTTGTCAGTAACGTTGTCGCAGGCTCAATTAAATAGTTATTCGTTTCTTTTAATACAAACATTTAAAACGGTCATATATGCATCTAAGCGTTTGGCGTAATTGCTCATACTTTTTAGCAGTATTACTTTGCGCGGAGACCATTGTTTAATTTTAAGTAACTGTTCTCTTGACTAGCCCCTAAAACAACGTCAAGCTAGGTTTTCATGCAATCTTTCTTTATCCAAATAAAAACTGGTCATTTCAAACTAAAGATATTGACCAGAAACCACCTTTTTGACGCAAACGACCGAAATACCCGTTTAGCAAGATTGTTAATTTTTGGCACAAAAATAACATAATAAATATCTGAGCAGCTCATGCAAAAATATCCTTAGCGAAAATATTCTCTGCAAGGTCCATGCAAATTGTAAAAATTACCTTCTCTTAAATATGTTAAGCCTATCATCAGTAAATTTACTTTCTGTGCAATTATTTTGCATTTATTTATATAAATACAAGCTTAAGAAATATTTTGTTACCCAGAACTTCAAGCAGGCGTATTTGGTGACCATTTGGCAATATCATTAGGCTATATAACAATATCAGATTAAAGGGTATACCTAAAGACTGACAAACGAAGACCGACACACGTAATTTAAACTTTGAACAGGACATTCAATAAACAACAAGTTTGACAAGTGTACCATGTAATATTATTTCAAACGCCATGTTAAACACACAATCAATCCACTACATATTTATCATTTGTTCTTCCATGTGAAACTCTTTTGTCCCTTTTTAAAAGCCTTGTTTCTTCTGCTCTGAAATAAAATGTTCCTATGCACTAAATAAAAATTGAAACAAAAGCAACATAAATTCTAGAATACTTGCCAATTGGAAATTGAATTATGATAATTATAAATACAAAACTAAAGAAAAATACAAGGAAAAAAGAAGAAACATAACAGCACTTTAAGTATGTGTTGAATTTTTATTATTGTGTAGTGTATTTTCTTAGTCAGTTATAATGTATTGAACTATCTTTATAAATCTATAATTTGACGTTCAGTTCGTCGCGTGTATTGAGGAAACATATGTGGTTTTTAGCGCTGTATGATGGGAAAGCTTAAGAACTAGTTGCATTTTGCGCCAACATATAAACGACACGCCTCCACCGAGCATTCACCACACCGTATATTGGTTGAACGCAACTATGCTCATGCACACACACTCATCGCTTATATCAATTTTAAAATGGTTATTCACCGGATTTTAAAGTCAATAAACGTTTCCATCTCAAATGAACGTATTTGTTAAAGAATTCGGAAGGGAAATAAGAAAATGCATGACAACGCAAGTACACTAATTTTATTGCACATGCAAGTATAAACAGTGTTTCTAGTGTTTGGGGTTATCACGTTAAACACGACTGTTTATACAAATTCAAGTCAGTGTACGTGTTTCGAAATAATTTAATTCTTCCCCATACCGATGGCAGAAAGTAAGAAACGAAGTTACGTCAATGTATAAAATACAGATGACAGTAACGTAGAGAAGTCACGTTGTAAATAAAGTCGGTCGGGTAGTTCCGGATCTCGTGCATTTCCGGATCATCTCTATTATTTAATTAAATATTTGTCTAAGGTGTAATGACATATAAATATAACTGTGATTTTTGGAAAATGTGATCAATTTCAAGCAATTACAAAGTTTTGCTTCTTAATTTCAAAAGCGTTTCCATTGAAAATCACGCTGTGGTAACTATTACAGTCGTGTCATTTTACCATCGCGCCGTCTATCTACAACACGCGTCCACAATTGAAACACGGTTTTGAAGCATATTTCCTTGGTAAATGCTTGTACATTTGGTATGAATTTGTTCATTTATTATTATCTTTTAAATTCCTGTTAATGATTTTAGTATATATTAATGGTTTATGGAATTAAAAGCATGGACATTGCACCTCTTGTACATGTCAGTTGCGGATCAGCTGTTTCAAAGACCTATAGATAACACAGATTGGAAACTTCGCGCCTTATCGGGCTATCTCGCGGCGGGGTCACGTGGTCGAGAAACTGATAAGAACACTTAGGATCAGCAGACGATTTATTCCATGAATCAATCGGAGTAGTCCGGAGATAGCCGGTGTATCACGATTGCGATAAGATAGCGACGCGTCAGTAGCAACGGCTACGATTATCGAGCAAAGTTATGCGAAAATGTTACGGCGCTATAGAAAGGCGGCTGTAACTTGGTCAATAATGATCCGATTTTTATAAATTAAAGTTTCATAGAAACATTAGTAATTATATTTATATAAAATCTCGATTTTATTTACCTACAATAAGAATTTATAATGCCGCGATCGTTGAAGAAATAGCGCTAAGAACTTCCAAATCGCGGCGAGAATGCTGTTCAATAGTTTATTTGAAAGGCTTTTGCTGAAAAATTTGCTTGTATAATTTGGTATCTCAAACAGTTAAAACCTTATCAAATATTATAATTTCAAAACGGATAGTTATGTGTAGACACTTAGATCTAGGTCTCTGATTAAAACAACATTACAGTATAATAAATGCTATGATCTTTCGATCCACAAACGGTTTCAGTTAGACTTTTCAATATTGATTGTGTAGATTTTTTTCAATTGTTTAATTCTCTTTTTATTTAGATCTTATTCATGAAATATAGGTTATTAAAGTTTTGTTTGTAATCCAGTTTTTTTTCTTTCGGTAATTAAATTAAGCTTTCAGTATGGTGGGCTAGGATTTCGCGAGAAGAAAAAAAACAACATTTCACGCGCGTGTTAATCGTCGGATCAATTAGCGAACTGAAGAAGATGCTTTGTGTGTTTTTTCTTTATTCTTGAGAATTAATTAAAAGAAGGGATCCTAACTTCAATTTTATCAGTTTGCGATGTTGATTGATTTAAATTGTGTGATCAGTGGCCGCGGCCGGCGAATTCATTCTTAATATGTCATTGTGATGTCCAATTAAGGTAAGTCTTTGTTGTGAATGTTTTAGATTTTAATATACTTGTTTATAATAGTACGTTAAAAACACGGTGAAGTGCTGTATAAAAGTGTTTAAAAAAAGATTAATAAATTATTTTATCTGTTTCTGTGCTATTCTCGATTGTGTATCTTATAAGTTGGACATACATATTTTGGATTTTACAGTTTTAAAATTCTGTATCATTTGTGCAATCATGTCGCGTTACAGAGACCCTGATTTTTATCATAGGTGCAACGCACCTATGCTTAAGGTATAAGCTACATTTCGAAAACCCACATCGATCGGTTGACCATTATGAAGCCTTACTTGATCAAAAATCAGACGAAATATCTGTTTAATTTAGTATATGGTAATTCTTACAATTTTTTTTTGAAACGTTTTTCTAACGTTTTCTTCCAAGAATATTGATGACACCGTTTTAAGTGAATTTTTCTAAGACCGTTTTACGTGAAAAAAACCTTCTAAGAAACTAAAACAAAATTTCGTTCGTAAAACAATTCTGTTCTTGTTGATAGTGACCTCACACCTAATTTCTATTTCCTTTGTTTACTGTTCTGTGAGAGGTCAAATGTTTACATAACTGAATTCATAAGGCCCTGGTTTAAGGATATGTAACATTTCATCGGTTAATTATCAATAGAAATTAAAACATATTCTCAGTAGGAAGTTGGGCATAAAGCACTTTTATTCTTTGAAAATGTGTAAAAAATGGCAGAGTACGATGAATATTTTCTGATTTATGACACGGATTCTGACCTGCCTTTCTATGGATTTGATGAAGCAGAGTTTGAAAGTAATAGAGATGTGTTAATTGAAGTTAAAATGATTTACTTTGAGCCAGAAATTAATGTTACGAGTTGAGCTTACGGTTTAATGTGGCATCGGATTTAATGGATTCGCGCGAATTCTGAACGAGTGTTGTGTCTGTAAAATATTAAATGGAAAGCTGTAAATGTATCAAGTCGGAAAAGAAAACGGATGGTTGCATAATGGTATTCGTGAAATAATGTAATTCTACGTATTTATTTTCATAGTTATGTCATTTTGTAACCATTCAGATTCGTCACTATTTGGAATTCCCGTTTCTAAAAATAAAACATTCTGGTAGCAACAACAAGGGGGGCGACTCGTGATGTCAGCAATCGTTAAGGTTACAATATACTAAATAATCGAGTCATGAAGGGCTGTACTTTCTAAACAAATCATCATATTTTCCTCGAAGGCATGTTATACACTTTAGACTGTTGTTCTGGTTTTATCGTTTAGAGATATTGATAGGGTAAGCATAGGTGTTCACTACTAAATCCCTGAAATAGGATAAAGTTGGAGATTAAAGAAAAAAATGGCAATGCAAAAGGTTACAATCCACTAGAAAACGGCCGAAAAAAAGGCGCAAAACAGTCGATTTAGATTTGAGTCGAATTCTTTTTTGGTTTGAACATGACATATCTTTTTTTATTTCTTAAATCGATTCATCTAAGAATGCCCGTCAAGAAAAGGTATGGTTATGGGGGTCTCTATGTGCAAAATGTTGTATTTATTTTCGCTCAAAGTTGTCGCTTTACATCGAAACATATAAGGAAACTATTAAGTATATTTTGACCTAAACATTTACTTCAGCAGCAACTTCCCTGTATCTTGCATCTATGCTTTCAGCGCCATCGGCGTTCTCGTTTCGCTTGGAGTGATAGTGATTTAGACCTTGATGAGCTTTTTGTAGGGTACTATACTGACAACGACTCTGTTTGTACTGATAAACATAGTGTTAGTGTTGATAAGAAAGATATATGTGTGTCACGAGAATACAAGACTATATCTGGGTTCCGAGGTCACGTAACGAAAAAGCATGAAGAGAACTTTAAAGGTATAGCATTTTTCTTCATTTCTTCAAAGAACAATTCTCACAATATATGTGTATCAAACAGGTATTAGCTGCTCAGCAGCCACGTTATAGTTCCGAATTATTTGCAATAGATTTTATATCCAGTACTAGCATAGATTAGGTTTATAATGGTAGCAGTCTATAAGTCTGCAAATCTTTAAATATAATATAAGTGATTTGCTTTTATACCGGCGGGGGGGTAGTAGTTCTGATTGAAAGAGACAGTTTTCATCTGTAAACAATGACCTTTATAATGGCATTCATTAAAGTATCACATGATGAAAAAACAGTATCAAAAAATATATAAATTCCATACTTTGCGAAAGCTGTCTGTACCCAGTGGACATGTTTGACAAAATTTCTTTCGAGCAAGCTGACAGATTTTACGATCTTGTTCGAATGACTGTCTGGAAAAATTAAAGAAAAATAAAATTTATATAAATATTTTGGTCTGACGGTTTAATGGATCCTGTCAGACCGACTGTCTGGAAGATTTTCTGAACCTTCGCGAAGTCTGCAATTCTTGTTAAATATTTAATCATTTATTGGCGAATCAGCATATTTGCCTTTGGCCATTCACAATGTATTTGAGTTTAATTATGGCCAAGACATACAAAAATAAAACATTTAAGCGTATAATACAAAACAATTGACCTTTTCGACATTATTTTAAGGGAGTCAACTCTGAGTGGATTTAGTGAGGTCGGGGGGGGGGGGGTACTCGATCAGCTACTGCAGTGCGTCTGCATACAGTTCTGTGTTGATGCAATTATAATTTCCCAATAATTTGCAGCTATAACTTATATGGTATTTTTTTGTAATTTGTTATTAGCTTAGTATCTTTAATTTAATTGTTGTCTATGTTTATGCTTTATTTCGATTTTAAAGTAGGTAAATACGAAACATGCCAAACGCGGGTAGGGTATGGAAAAATATCTTATTTGTTAAGTTTGGGCAAATTAGAAGTTTGATGACATTTGGTTAAATACTTTTCTTTAAAAAGAACAATTATTTTAAAACAGATAACTTTGCTGTCTTTAAATGTTATTGAATGGTTTATTGTTATAACTTATAAAAAACCTTTTTTTCAGGAATATCAGTGTTAACAGAAACTGGGATACTGTCTCTCATTCTGCATCAAGCTCAAGACTTCTAGACCTGGAATTTTATTAACTCTTGCAATTAATATTATACATCACCACAGTTACATAACTATGATCTTTTAAAAAATATAATAAAAATACTTTAGATGTGTGTCTACTTCATACCCTCACATTCAACAAGAGGGTCATGATGGCCCTGTATCGCTCCACTGTTTTTTATGCGAAAAAACAACGTGCAATGCGCATGGGTTGAAATGTACTTAAGCATGTGACTTTCTCTTTCTATCTCTCGTCCCACTGGGCGCTTAAAAGTTGGAAGGTTGAGCTTTTTTATATATGGAAAAAGTTACTACCGTGTTAACTAAACAGACTAAAAAGCCCGGGAATTGTTGCACAGGTCCTTTGCTTATAACGTAGGTACATTTATCTCTCCAAAATATATTGTTCTTTCTATTTCACATATTTTTAGATGCTGAAGATCAAATCTACGCGTTTGATTTAAAACAGATTCACAAGACCCATAGGAATCAAAATGCCTTAACCCTTTACCAAACGACACATTTTGGACTTTCTCAATTTGAAAGAGGTTGCAGACGACAATAAAATTGTAATGGAATATGAAGGAAATGATCAGGTAGGGTAGAAATAATTGTGATAAAAGAAGAAATTGCTCATCTTGAGATCGTTGAGCAATTGACAATCATATCCACAATGCATGAGTCACGATTCACAAATGGAACAATGAATCATTAGTTATTAAAAAGCAGCATATACGATAGTTAAGAACATTGCACTTCATTAATTCAAACACCTTCTCTTGGATACAAAGTTCGAGTTTACCATGCAGTATCATATATTGACTTTTCTTGAAATAATTATGTTCATGGAAGTTGTGTTTTTAAAATCAATAAGATATAATTAAACTGGTTTTAACACTACAAAAAAGACATGAAATTAACATGTCATCCGAAATATTTTTATCCCGATATATGTTCACTTTTGACATATTTAAATAAAACTCGACTTTTTTCAGTTTATAAGAAAAACAATCATAACACTTTTTCTTACTTCAATCACTTTGTTAGCAGTCACCATCTGATCTAAAATGGCACTAAATGACAGGGTTTTATCTCATGTTTACAAGATGTTGTTGTTGTTGTTGGTCACAGCCACACCGCCGTAGTAATATCCCCTGGTAAACGTCATATGTTCAGTTTTGTGACCCTCAGGGCAGGGTCAAATCTGAGCCCAGGGGAATAATTTGAACAAATTTGGTAGAGGCCTATTAGATATCACTACACATCAAATTTAGTAGCACTAGGCTCTATAATTATGAACAAGAAGATTTTTAAAGTTTGCACAAAATAGGCCTTATTTAAGCATATGTATACTTTTGTGACCCCCAGGGCAGAGTCAAATTTGTCCCCAGGGGCATAATTTGAACAAACTTAGTAGAAAACTATTAGATGTCACTAAATACCGAATTTGGTAGAAATAGGCCCAATGGTTATGGACAGGAAGATTTTTAAAGTTTGCACAAAATAGGCCCAATATAAGCATATGTTCAATTTTGTGACCCCTGGGGAACGGTGAAATTTGATCCGAGGGGCTTAATTTGAACAAACTTGGTAGAGGACTATTAGAATTCATTACATACCAAATTTGAAAGCCCTATGCCATACGGTTATGGACAAGAAGATTTTTAAAGTTTTCACTAAATAGGCCTTATAAAAGCAAATTGTTTTACCCCCCAGGCAGGGTCAAATTTGACCCCAGGGGCATAACTTGAAGGAACTTGGTAGAGGACTATAAGATGTCACTACATACCACATTTGGTAGCCCTAGGCCCAATGGTTATGGATGAGCAGATTTTTTTTAAAGTTTTCACAAAATAGGCCATATTTAAGCAAATTTTCAATTTTCTGACCCCCCAGGGCAGGGTCAACGTTGACCCCAGGGGCAACATTTGAAGAAACTTGGTAGAGGACTATTAGATGTCACTACATACCAAATTTGATAGCCCTAGGCCCAATGGTTATGGACGTGAATTTTTTTTAAGTTTTCACAAAATAGGCCTTATATAAGCAAATTTTTAATTTTTTGACCCCCCGGGGCAGGGTCAAATTTGACCCCAGGGGCATAATTTAAACGAATTTGAAAGAGGTTCACCCCAGGAACATTCCTGAGAAATTTCATCAGAATTGGATTAGTAGTTTAGGAGAAAAAGATGTTTAAAGAAAAAGTTAACGCACGGACGCACGCACGGACCCACGCACGACAGACACAGGACCATGACATAAGTCCCGCTGGCCTCTGGCCAGTGGAACTAAAAATATCCTACACATTCAGAAATATAATAAAATGGATGTTGGTTTAAGTTGCTACACATCCAATAGGGCTGCAACGGGTACCCGAAATATCCGATTATATCGGATCCTACTTCAGTTTCGCGGGTACGGATCCACCTCTGGAAATTTCGGTTCCGAATATTTATTTTTTATAGCTGTATGTAACCTAGCGCTGTTTTCACGAGTATTGTTTTTATACAGACTGGTTTCATCTAAAAGATAAAAGAAACGTATAATAGTCGATATTTATTGACGTGTGACAGTCAAATAGCAGATCATTCGAGATCCTTCGGCTTTTATTGTAAAAGAGTGTCATTTGGGACAAAGAAAAACTAATTTGAAATCTCTGATTATACTCCTTTAATTGACGTTTCGGCATAATGCCTTTATCAAAACATTGGAAATTATATGTTTAATACATTTTTACGTCTTTTGACTGCACAATTTAAATAACAAAGAAAAATGTTTTTAAACGTCAAATGACGTTGTACATGATGACGTCATAAATGGCGTTAAATAAAATGGCGACAAAAAAATGTTAAAATTCGCCAAAAATGAAATGACGTTAAACACTTACATATTGTATCTTAATCTAATATTAAATGTGTGCTTTATATATTTAATAAATTGATTTTTTACAATAAAACAATCATCATCATATGTAATTATAATCTACCTTAACTTATTATCATAAATTAAATAGGGTAAACTTATATAATGACTCTTATTATTTCAATCCATATCTATGTATAATATTCTAATGATATTTGATTAAATAATCATATATTCTTGCTATTCTATATATCATATACACATTATGGACAAGATAAATTGCATAAAGTACTATTATTTTTACATTCATTTATGTTGATGATTAATATAAAATGTTTTTCACATATATTTTTTACAAGATAGTTTCCCGTAGCAGGACATCAAGTTGATTTTTTGTATTTAGTCCATTTGGTGATTGCGTTTGAAACTTCTTTATAAATTCCAATTCTTTAATAAGTCTGTAATAATGGGAACTGTCTCTTATTTGTGTTAACACTGATACACCCATATCCTGCACTCTGTGGCCAGCACCATTGAAATGTTCTGAGATTGGTTTCTCTCTTCGTAGTCGCACGTCAGCCTCGTGTTCTTTGGCACGTTCCTTTAATGATCTGCTTGTCTCTCCGACGTATACCATCTTTTGGCATTTAATACAAAATATACCGTACACCAAGTTATAAATGTTACAGTTCTGTTTTATTGCTTCGTTTGGAATGTCACTTTTTGGGTTGTTATGAAAACCTCTTTTCAACATTTTACAGACTATACAATTAGTCTTACACGATTGTGGTATTAGTTGAAAACGTTTGTTTATTTCTTTGTTTGTTTTTCCATGAACTAAAATGTCACCGATATTCCTATCTCGTCTGTATGCAACTATTGGTACGTCTGGGAATATATTTTTCATTCTGTCTGATTTATATAGTTTGTCTGTATGTTTTCGAATTATTGAGTGGATATTTGGAAGGTTGTTAGAATAAGTTATAGCTAGTGGTATTCTCTTGTTGGCTGTTTTATTTGTTTCTTTCTTTTTAAGTAAGTCTTTCCTATTTAAATTATCAACTCGGGATAGCTCATGGTTTACAAATTTATTTGGATATCCTCTTTTTTGTAGATTCTGTTTTAGTTCTTTTTTACGATGTCTGTATTTGTTTTCGTCAGAACATATTCTTTTTAAACGTATTCCTAATCCATAGGGTATTGCTTTCTTCACATTTGTTGGATGGTCTGAGTCATATTGGACATATTGATGTTGTTCGGTTGGCTTTGAGTATAAATCAGTTGTTATTTTATTATCTTCTAGTTGAATTTTTGTGTCTAAGAAATCTATCTGTGTTGTGTTCCATCTTAATTCTACTTTGATGTTTTCATGTATTTTGTTAGCATAGTCGAAAAATTTCATGAGTTCGTCAATTCCATGTGTCCATAGTCCAAACCCATCATCTATGAAACGTTTATAGAATATTGGTTGTTTATTGTATTCAGATAATTGTTCATCCCATTTTCTCATGTAACAACAGGCATAATTTTTCCCAAGTTTCGATCCAATAGCTACTCCCTCTTTTTGTCTGTATTCTTGTCCACAAAATTCGATCACATTATTTTCTAAAACAGTTTCAATCATTTCAATCACCGCTTCAGTGTTGGTGGTCTTAGTACAGCGTTCATTTAAAGCTTGTTTGCACGCCTCTAGGCCCTCTTTCTTTGGAATCGATGGGTATAACTTGACAACATCAAAACAGTATAAGATAATTCCTTCTGGTAATGGTGTAGTTATTTCCCTTTCTACAGCGTTTAAAAATGCTGTGGTGTCTCTTATATAGCTTGGTGTTTCTATAACATAGGTTTCTAGCTCCTTTTCTGCTACCTCTGCCATTCTTTCAGTACTTGTTCCAATGCCATTTACGATTGTTCTATACGGGTTGCCTTTTTTATGTATTTTTAGATTTCCTTTGAGTTTCCCTCTTGATGGATATTTTGGTATCAAGTATTGTTGTAATTTCTTTGAGATAATGCCGTTTTCAAGTATTGTTGTAATTTCTTTGAGATAATGCCGTTTTTAAATAGTTTATTTGCTAGTTGCTTCACCTTTTTGTTTGCATTGTCAAGTCCATTTCCATTAGTTTGTTCATATGATGTGCTGTCATTAAGTTCATTCCGGAGTTTTTCTACATATTCATTTGCGTCTGTTATCACTATTCCAGAACCTTTGTCTGCAGGCCTTATTATTATACTGGAATCATTTAGTAACGTGTGCAATGCTTGTTTTTCTTGTCTTGTGATATTTGACTGTCCATTTTCTTTTATGCCATTTAGAATATCATTTTTAACTGCTTCTATATAAGCATCTAGCCACTTTTCTCTACCAGGTTCAGGAGTAAAACGGCTTTCTTTCTTTATCTCATATTCCTCCTTTTCATTTTTCCTTTCTTGATTTTCATCACTATGGAAATACTCTGCGAGTCGCATCCGTCTCTCCCATTCTGCTAGGTCACTGTGTATCTTAGATAAATGCATTTGTGTTCCCAAATGAGCAACATGTATAAGATACAGTCGGTCGGGTAGTTCCGGATCACTAGCGTAAATAATGGTGTTATTATTTTATAAAGAAAGCAATTGCTTCCAAAATACTTGGATTGTTGAGGCAAACTATTTCATCTTTCAGGCCATATTAATTTATTAATACTTACCACTACATTTCTGATGCCAATTTGAACTTATTCACTTGTATAAAGTCGGCTAGTTCTGAATCAAGTGCGGTAATTTCGGATCACTCGGACTACTTGGAAGATGTAGGTCAGGGAGCATCTCAAAACTTATTTTGACTGTCAACAATTATTTTGACTGTCAAAACCAATTATGCATGTATTAAATAAACATCAGATAGGTTCGTTTGTTTCAGTTTACAACTGTCTGCCAATTGTGCACAAGACGAATCTGTTGGAAAGTAGTTATGTTTAGATTTGAAATGGATTCCTCTGTATTATTGGTTATATACAACAAACACAAATACTCAAAACAAGCAATTTTTTTATAAACTCAGGATAGCTTCTTGGGAAATAATATTGTATGATAACATTTAACAACAATAGAATCACAATAATGTAAACAATGTATGAAAATATGACATATATGCTTATGACTAGAACATTTTATGTATGACTACAAAATATTTTTATAACTAAGGTCCTAAAAAATACAGAACGTTATATAAATGTATTTATAACAAGAGATGTGTTTGTCAGGAACACAATGCCCCCTATAGCGCCGCTCTTTTTTATCATTTGGCAGGTACAGATAATTTTCTCCCTTTAAAACTTATTACTTTCCATGGATTTGTGTTGGTTTTTTAAATTTGATCTTGAACGATGACCTTGACGTTTCACCACTTAAAATGTGCAGCTCCATGAGATACACATGCATGCCAAATAGTTTATATCTTAAATATTGCAAAAGTAATCGCAAAACTTTTGGGACATAATGACAGACAGACAGAGAGGCCAAAAAACAATATGCCCCCGATCATTCGATCTGGGGGCATAAAAATGACAACTGAACATAAACAAGTACCTCTGGAATGCATTTGCTAATAATAGGATCACACTAATGTAAAAATATATAAAAGTATCCATAACAATTATAACATAAACCAGTACCTCTGGAATAAGTTTGCTGCTGAAATGGAATACAATACTAGATATCAAGTTACTTTCTTGATAAATAACATAGCATGATAACATGTAACAATAATAGGATCACAATAATGTAAAAATAATGTAATAAAAGTATCAAAACAAAATATAACAAAAACCAGTACCTCTGGGATAAAAATGGTAAAGAAATGGAAAACAATACTAAATATACTATAAAATTTTTGGTAAATACCATATTATGAGAACATTTAACAATAATAGGATCACAATAATTAAAAAATATATAAAAGTATCTTTGCCAATGACTGTGCAGAGCACCCGTGCGTTTTTGGACCCATCAGTCCAACTTGACAATTATCTGAAATGCAAAATCACAGCATAAATACACATTAAACATAGGATAAATACTTAAAATATTAGCAATCTTCTTCCAGCACTAAATATTACCATTAATTATTAATCCATATATTTTTCTATAGTACAGTTTTTAGCACTCCGCTGATTTTTTATTACTCCGCTATTATACCTTTAAATATTATAACTTATTACTACACACATATACATAAAAACAAACCAAGATACATTCAACAAATGCTTACTGCATGTGTTAGCCTTGACCTTGTGACTTAGACCTAATGCCTCATAACTGGTTTACATAACAGATCTCAGTCAGATGCATGAACATGTACAGTTTGGAGAACCAGGTCCATAAAGTTTCATTTTATGAGCAAGATTAAAGTTTTGGGGCAGACAGAATAAACAAAATTCAATCTTATTCTCTGTATTTCTCGACAATGAAGTCACAAAATAGAATTATAATTAAATAATTCCAATGAAACAATATAAGCAAATTTACGAGAAACTATGCACTTTTAATTTCATATATATACAAAAACTTTTGTGGTAGCTAGAGCTTTAAAATATTACGAACACAGTATTTAAACAATAAAGAACTGTTTTGAGATTTTCCCCAATCAGCTGATCCGCAACTGACATGTACACGATGTGCAATTTCCATGCTTTTTTCCATAAAACATTAACATATATTCAAATCACTCACAGAATTTGAAAATAATAATAAATAAACAAATTCGAATGTAGGTAAAAATGCCAGAGGTAAAAATGCCAGAGGTAAAAATGCCAGATGTAAAGTGGTAAAAATGCCATAGGTAAAAATGCCATAGTAAAAAATGCCAGATGTTTTATTGTAAAAAAGAGTTTTGAGCAATATTCTTAAGGATATTGAGTATTGTAGGGGTTAAGTGAATGTTTAAAATCCGCAATTGATTAAGAAAAAAAGTGCAGATTAATATTATGTACAAAATTTCAGTTGTGGGGGGAGGGGAATTTACGCTGTAATAAATCTATATATTATCGGCTCTAAGTTAAAATGCTTTAATTAGCTATACGTATCAATACATGCTTCATTTAATCATTAATGTAAACATAATCACCATCGAAACCCTGCTTGTTTGTCACATTGCTTTAATAATTTATTGTCCTCAAAAATCAAAAGATTCCATTACATCAATAAAAAAAGCTTTTTAAAGGAATTTAACAAGTGTTATTTAATGACCGATTCATCAAAGAAACAAAAAATCCCAACCAATAAACAAAACAAATAAAGCACAATAAACAGTATCCAGATTAAGTTTGCAAATCCAGATTATTTGCAAACTTATTTTTTTTATTTATTGAACAATTGTTATGAAATTTTGCATATTTGTAGGGGGCATTGTGTACATACATATAATTAAAAAAAAGAGTTAAAATGTTTTTAGAAAGTAGAGTTATTTGATGATAAAGTTGCCATCCCCCGTGGGATCCCAACGGGGTTTTGGTTCCCCCGTTAAGAATTGCATTTTTCCAACGGGAGATTTTTCCAGACGGGAGAATTTTACCTATATTTTACAAAAAATGTAATTTAAATGTTATGCTTTGTTTTCTGTTTAAATGTTTACAAATACACATGCTGAAGTCATAATTGTAAGAAATAAGTACTTAAATAAGAAAATAAAGTGTTTGTAGATTTTCTTCCCCCGTTGGAGTTTTACGGGAGCTCCCGTGAAACTCCCATTTCCATTAAACATCCGTGGGAGGTTTGACGGGGGACCCCGTCAATCCCCCATTGTCAATAAAATCCAACGGGCGTTTGACGGGGGACCCCCGTCTAACTCCCATTTTAAAAGAACTCCAATGGGACTTTTACGGGGGGGGGTAGGAATCACAATTTATTTAACAGTTAATACACATAGCAATATATTACATTGTATAAAGACACCAAACTTTATTAAATAATTGATGTTTTCTTTTTAAGGTGTCGGAATCAAATAATAATTTTTGAGTTTTCTTAAATCAGTACCAAAATGTACGTTGAATATAATGTCCTTTTGGTAAAAGATTAGACCCCGATATTTCTGTATAGATGAATATAAAACGTTCCGACCATAATTTTGCAACACTCACTGTATATATAAAGTGACTTGTCTCGAAAATATATTGCATTTACCTTTTGATAATCCAAACGTTGCTTTTATCCATTACTGTGATGATATATACAATCCAGAAAGACAATAACATTGGAAGCATAATTATTGTCATTCGGAAATTGTATTTCATTTGCTGTTTATTCCCGTGTAACAGTTTTGGAGTTTTTTTTTCCTAGAAATTTAGCTTGCAAACATTTTCGGTGCAATGTCGTACCTTAGTGTACCGGTTACATTCCACAAGTTGTTTTTTTACACAAAATGCCTGAATAGGGCAGTGTGTTAGGTTCATTGTTTTGTTATTGTAGTTGTTTGTTTTTTATCTTTCACAACATCGTGCACTGGTAGCGTTATTAGCAGAGACATGCGGGAGTCTTCTTGAAACATACTGTACTGGCTAGTTTCAAATATGGGACACAACACCACTTCTCCAATAGAATCGATGATGTTTAAATACATTTGAGTTATATTTGCAGTTTCAGTTATTAACTGTTTTGTTTTCTGATAAGGATATGATATCACAGACGTTAGTTCCTGTGCTGTCTTTTTCCCTCTAAACAAACAACAGACATATAACACCAAGGACTTATATCACTTTTCATTATTGTGTATAAAATACAAAATACCACACACAACTGAAATATTTGATATAACCCATATAAGCAGTATGATTTCCTTTCTAAATGTAATAAAAACTTATTTTTCAATCATGAACTGGTAGTTTCAGGAAAACAGGAAACCAAGAAAAAATGTGAAACCAACAAAGGCATAGAATTGTGAAATATGCAAGCCAGAGTTCTCGACTTATGATTGTTGAACGCTGCACTTCTATACACCACAACCTACCTTTGTTCGAAGTTTGATGTAAATGGGTCTTATTGTAATTACGTTATGACCCGGACAATAAAAAAGTGAGATAAATAAAGTAATGAAGGGGCTATAGTTATAGTTCTTGTGCACTGAACTTCTCATCAGTGAGATCTATCCATATATGCATATATGAAGTTTCATGTGAATAGGTGATATAGTTAAAGACTAATACTCCGGACAAAGTACTGGAAGCTGCCCGACCCCAGGCATGACATAATTAATCCCTTAATATGGACTCCATTGGTCATTGTCGACTCGGGTACTACTTACGTGTACCCCGGGTACTCTAAAGTATACTTACATGTACCCCGGGTACGGTAAATATACTAAATCGTACCCGGTCGATATTAGACTGTACTCGAGTTGTATTCCCGCCTAAAATCCTATGTCGTAAAACGCGCTACCGATTATCTTAAACAAACTTCTATTTAAAAAAAACTGCCTCAACATGCTTTGTGAGTATGAGTTTCGATAATATAGAGGTCATTTTACAGAAAATTGACATAAATGTGAATATATTTAATTAAAAACAAGATGTGTTTGTGAAACACAATGTCCCCCTATATGACGTTTGACCTTGAAGGATGACCTTGACCTTGTGAAAGATGACCTTGACCTTTCACCACTCAAAATGTGCAGCTCCATGAGATACACATGCATGCCAAATATCAATTTGCTATCTTCGTGAAACACAATGTCCCCCTATATGACGTTTGACTTTAAAGGATGACCTTGGCCTTGTGAAGGATGACCTTGACCTTTCACCACTCAAAATGTGAAGCTCCATGAGATACACATGCATGCCAAATATCAAGTTGCTATCTTCAATATTGCAAAAGTATTCATAAAATAAGCGATTTGGGCCACATATATTTGACCTCTGACCTTAAAGGATGACCTTGACCTTTCACCACTCAAAATGTGCAGCTCCATGAGATACACATGCATGCCAAATATCAAATTGCTATCTTCAATATTGCAAAAGTATTTATAAAATAAGCGATTTGGGCCTCATATATTTGACCTCTGACCTTGAAGGATGACCTTGACCTTTCACCACTCAAAATGTGCAGCTCCATGAGATACACATGCATGCCAAATATCAAGTTGCTATCTTCAATAATGCAAAAGTATTCATAAAATGAGCGATTTTGGCCACATATATTTGACCTCTGACCTTAAAGGATGACCTTGACCTTTCACCACTCAAAATGTGCAGCTTCATGAGATACACAAGCATGCCAAATATGAAGTTGCTATCTTCAATATAGCAAAAGTTATTGCAAAATGTTTAAGTTGGCGCAAACAGACAGACCAACAGACAGACCAATAGACAGGGCAAAAACAATATGTCCCCCACTACTATAGTGGGGGACATAAAAATAGCCGACAACGACCGATTCAGCTTTAAATTTCCCGCGTAGGTTTTAGTATATTTACCGTACCCGGGGTACATGTAAGTATACTTAAGAGTACCCGGGGTACATGTAAGTAGTACCCGAGCCGACAATGACCAATCGAGCCTTAATATGCCCTGTATTTGACAGACATATAAAAGAGACAAATGGAAAGGATGAAAAAAACAACACAGCAGTTATTAGTTTTATCAGAGACATAGATAACAGAGATAGGCAGCTTGCCAAATATCGGCAAACTCTCGCGCATCCAGTGGTTTTGGCGAGATAGGTTTAAACGCGCAACTGTTTGACGGTTGCAACGGTAGTAAACACGCTTATCAACATTTCTAAAACTCGCTTTCGCATTCCAGTTTTTGCTATTTAAAACAAATATGTTATGTATTATTAAAATGAGAATGTATGCGGTATTATCACTCAACGGTAATGTGTCAATTAAAATAAATCACATGCCGCATTGTTTTATTAAGCGATTTTATCTGGCTCCAGTTTGAAAAAAAAACAATGCTTACCGGTATATAAAGATGGCCTTTGTAACGAGATAAAGGAGCGATAAGAATCTTACGACAAACAACTATAAATAGGTTGTTTTAATTAGGTTTTTGTTTTTCATTTTAATTGCATTTTTCAAATTTAAATAATCCGAATGCCATTTACCTGTAGTATAATTTGAATAAAGCTCTGAACAAGTTTTTCTTCTTATGGAGAGAATCTGTTCTTGGTCTGCTCTAATCTGCTGTTTGTGTTCTTTGCTCTCTTAAATTACCGCTCAATTCAATGCACAATTTTACCAATAATAAATAACATTACAACCTAGAGTATATGTATAGAAATCTTCAGACCTGTATACTGTGCCATTCTCCGATATTTAGCATATCGATCAAGTTATTAAGTGACTTTTCTGTTTTTCTTCAACATGTCTTAGGCGGATTTTGTGTCATGGGGTGACGAGGATGAACATTGTGATAGTGAATTTGTTGAGGACATTAATCAGTCCGTTGTGTATGAGTGCCCAGAATGCAAAAAGTTAATGAAAAGAACATATGGATTCCATGTGTTGTTAAAAAGCACAATCAAAACTTTAAAAGTAAGTCCCCTTATGTACATAATGATAAACTAAATGAAATGTGTTCCGGCTTCTACAGAGGAGCTTATGCAACCATTTATGTGATACAGTCTCTAAGTAAACCTCTGTAGTAACAATTTTAGTCTGTGCAATAAAAGAATGCATGAACGTAGTTTTTACAATTTAATGATATTTCATCAAAACTTCGTCATTCATTAACACATATCAATACACCTGGCATAAAAAAATAAGCAATTTATTACACGTATTAAGCAAGTTGTTGATATTACAAAATTAATAACATATCGGGAGAAAACAGCTAATATTCTGCAGAGATGCAGGCAACAAACATGTAAGCATAAGAGCCATTATCGTATGGGGCAGAAAATTCATAATCACATAAGAATTTTTCATCATGGAGATTGGACTATAAATGCGACTGAGAGTGTTAACATGTTTTTACCATAGTCATGTAAGGAAAAAAGCCCCGCCCCTTGGTGGCCATGTTTTTCATGATATCATTGGGACACTCTATAGAGTGTTAAAAAGGTTTTTCGAATCCCGGACAATCGCTCCTACGGACAATCGCTCCTACGCTAAATTTGACAAGGCGGACAGTCGCTCCTACGATGTTTTGACAGGGGGGAAAGTCGCTCCTACGATGTTTTTGACAGGGCGGAAAGTCGCTCCTACGATGTTTTGACAGGGTGGACAGTCGCTCCTACATTTTTTTGCCAACCCGGACAATCACTCCTACATTATTTTGTTAACCCGGACAATCGCTCCTACATTATTTTTGACTCCACGGCAAAACATATTATTCGCTGATCAAAGGCTTACACCTTTAATTAACCAACAATTAAAATTGCCAACCTGTTAACAGAAAGCCAATTTAACATGAGCCGATCAATATGATTTTAATTAATTAATTTACTTACTGACAAACAATGTTACAGTTTGTCGATTCTGTAAATATAAGGTAGTTATAAGGGCACTTTGGACAATGGTTCCTACATTATTCCTATCGGGGACATTCGTTCCGATATTACATTTATTGGAATAAGTGCCATTTTGCGAATGGAATAAACATAAAAACCGCATTAAATCAATAATTGCTATAACAAAAATGGTAGTATCAATTGATAATGACCACTTTGACACCTATGATGTGCAAACCGTGCATAAAGATTACAGAATGGCGTCACATAAAAGGGGCCTTTTCACAGATTTTGGCATGTTTTGAAGTTTGTCATTAAATGCTTTATATTGATAAATGTAAACATTAAATTTTAAAAGCTCCAGTAAAAAATCAAAAATAAAATTTAAAAAAGGAAAACAAAAGTAGCCCGCAGCAGGACTCTAAGTAAAAACGCATTAGCCAACTGAGCTATCCTGCCAAGGATACATAAGATGCGTATTTTATACCTTATATCATCGTAGTTTCACAAATTTAAACGACATCACTAGAACTTTCCAAATTATTCAATCGCTTCGCGTTGCAACGCTTAATAATTTTTAGGTTTTTAAATCGTCAAAAGATTCATATAATGACTATATTAGACCATGGCAAATGTTCAGTAATACTGTTTCCTCACAAATATCATAACTAAACCGAAAATTTGCGAATCTGAAACAACTTTTCTCAATTTTGTCAATTTACCAAACCGTCAAAAGATCCCTTTAAAGTGAAATAAGGTTAGTAAACAATTGGCTAGGTCATTGTTTTCACATTTGACCCATTGATTGATATGACACTGAACAATTTCTTAATCGGCATTTCTATGATTATTAAAATACTGAACGATTTTTGTATGTGTTGAATTGTAATATATTGATAAATGTTATATGTATATGTTACAATAACACAAAATAGACAAGAACAATTATACATTGAATACAAAATTCATGAAATGCAACATGCTGGCGAATTCAAATGTACAGACATTTTCGATTTCAAATTTAAATATCTGGCTTATTTCGCATTTTTCGACACATGTAGGCAATTTTAATTGTCGGTTAATCATAGGTGTTAGCCTTTGATCGGCGTACACTACATTTTGCCGTGGAGTCAAAATAATGTAGGAGCGACTGTCCGGGTTGACAAAATAATGTAGGAGCGATTGTCCGGGTTGGCAAAATAATGTAGGAGCGACTGTCCGCCCTGTCAAAACATCGTAGGAGCGACTGTCCGCCCTGTCAAAACATCATAGGAGCGACTGTCCGCCCTGTCAAAACATTGTAGGAGCGACCGTCCGCCCTGTCAAATTTAGCGTAGGAGCGATTGTCTGTAGGAGCAATTGTCCGGATTCCAGGTTTTTCTATAGCTATATATAGACATATAAGGAAAAATGCCCAACCCCCTGGTGCCCATGTTTTTGAACCAACCGGAACCATTTTTGAACTTGCCCAAGATATCATTTTGACAAATCTTCTGACCAAGTTTCATGATGATGGACAATAAACCGGAACAATTTTTTAACTTGTCCAAGATTTCATTTGGAAAAATGTTCTGACCAAATTTCATGAAGTTTGGACAATTAATGTGACCTCAAGATTGTTTACAAGGCAAATGTTGACGCCACACAACACGCACTCCACGACTGCCAAAAGGTGATCAAAAAAGCTCACCATTAGCACATTGTGCTAGGGTGAGCTAAAGGGCAAAAAGATAATCACTAGAAATTTGTTCCCACAAAAAATGGTTCTGGGCAACTTCCTAACCATGAACATGTTTAGTAGTGTGTCCTGCTTCATTAACACATACTTTCATCCTTAAATATGTTTTGCCATGCTTTGATCTGAATGTAAAAAGCGAATGTCCAGGTCTCTAGCGTGCGTATTGACAATAAATTGCTTTGGATCACTTCGTTCAGTATGTAACACTCAACCCTGATAGGCACAGTGATCTCAACTTGACAGTCTCCAACGTCAGCTTAGTCTGGTTCTGTTGTTGACGATGACTAACCACACTGAGTTGCTTTGTCTTCATACAATGCAGTGTTGAGAGAAGTATCATCCTCAGTTATCAGTTATGGATTCATCCTCATTGAGCAGGAAACCATCCTCAAGCGCTGTTGGGGATGATTTATCATGTCGAGATGGCTTGTGCTTCTTCTGCACCCCATAACTCAGTCACTCCCTCCTGGGCATGGCCAAACTGAAAATACAAATGAGCATATCAGATGAACACCAAATAATATGAAATGTATTATATGCTATTCTAAATTTAGATAAAACAAGAGATGTGTTCATCAGAAACATAATGCCCCCTACTGCGCCGCAATTTGACCTTTGACCTTGAAGAATGACCTTGACCTTGAACTTCCACCACTCAAAATGTGCGGATTTATTAGATACACATGCATGCCAAATATCAAGTTGCTATCTTCAATATTGCAAAAGTTATGGCCAACGTTAATTTTTTTTCGGACGGACGGACAGACTGACATACTGACAGTTCAACTGCTATATGCCACCCTACCGGGGGCATAAAATATAAAGGCCTCATGGAATTTATAAAGAAGGCACATAAGCATGCAATTTATAATGTTTCATATGTGAATTCTTTTTCTTTCTTTCAGCATTTTAACCATTTTAACCCAACAACATTCAGGCTGTTTAGTTGACTTGTTACTGCATAATGTAATAATGGCAATTTCTCCATAAGATATAACAGACTACTGCAGTTGACGGCCAGTTACCTTTAAAATAGGATTTATGTGTGTTACATGAATATTGTAACTTAAAAACTCTTCCATTATACAAAATTCCTTTTCTTGTAATAGAATGAGCTTCATTTTTATAAATTCATTGTCATATTTCAACAAATGAACACAGAAAGACAATAAACAACCAATCCACCATGTACACCACACAATAACTGGTAATAAGACAAAATGCTGTCTTATTTCCAGGTTTTGTGTGGTATTTAATATTACCTGAGCTAAGACACCTTATTAAATTATCTTCCTGTATTATAAATTGATCAACAAGCACCTGTTTTAAATTAAATTCTTAGATTTAATATTCCTTGATCAATGGATTAAAATTAAATTATTAATTAAATTCTTATCTTAATTATTAAATGACTCTTGTTTCAAAACTAAATTTATAAATTAAATCATATATTAAATGATCAATTTATTAAAACATTCCTTAACTTATAAAACTGAAGCACTTTTTTAATTAAGCACATTCTTCGATGATTTTAACTACACAAAATAAACAAACCATTATTTATACTAATTTACACAAAGTAAGATTGTGAATGAGAATGAAGTCAAATTATAAATGTTTAAATTATTATAAAAAGTTGATTTAATTGGGGAGGGCTAATCTCTTATCTGGCACCATACTGTGTCTGCCATTATAACTTTGATATACATCAAATGATATACATCACCATTCGGTGGACGGACGGACTGACCGACATGTACAAAAAATCTACCCCCTCTTCTTTGAAGGGGGCATAAATATGGGAAACCATAAAACTATTGAAATCAGAAATTTGCTTATATATAAATGCATAATATATTATAGATTGATTATTAAATGAGGCATGTATTGATACGTCTTGCTAATTACAGCATTTAAACTTAGAGCAGATAATATAAAGATTTTTTAGAGAGTAAATTTTCCCCCCACAACTAAAATTTTGTACATAACATCTAACTGTATTTTTTTCTTTATCAATTGCGGATTTTAAAAATTCACTTAACTTTGTTAAAACAGAAAGAGCTTTCTCTTACATCATACATTCTCACAAGTCATATATTTGTACAAAATGCATAAACATATTTTTGTTGTTATTTTGATGCATGTGTATTGTGTATTTATTATTATGGTAGTTTGATGTTTAGATGTATATGCTTATGTCACAAATAAACTCGCTGTTATGTTCTGTTAATTTTATAATATTGGGATTTATTGTGCTCGAATCAAAGTCAGGGGAAGTCTACACTGTGTATTAGCAACCTGCTGTGTTGATCACTATCTTATTAGCTCAATACACAGGCACCTGGCTACTGTACTGGAAAAATTGGATTTACTGCCAAAATAACTGATTTCATTTATTGCTAAATTGTTGTGTACCTTAAAAAAAATTCAATAAATAGTAAACGCTCTACCATTGTCTTATATTTATACCGTTTGAAAAAGTTAATGACAATTATTGCAAGCGTCCGTTTTATTTACCATTATTATTTTAAATACGCGTTCAATGGCAAATAATACAGGTAAAATCATTATTTGATGTGGATATCAGTACAGTTAATAAATGTTAATAAATGTCTATATATTCTAAGCATAGCATACGCAATTGTATAATTCCGAACTAATATTATTTACTTAAATATGATCTAGCTAGAATCAACATCAACATGGATCAACATCACCGTTGTACTTTTTATTTAGTTTTCAGTAATCTGTCCTTGAAATAGAGGTAGCCTTATTAAAGACAGCGCTAAGTGTGAAAGTGGAGATTAAGAAATAAGATCTATTGCATCGCACTGGCGGTATAGCATGTAGTCTTAAATAAGACAAATTTTAGACATGGATAAAATACAAATATGACATATATGAATCTTTCATTTCTTCAAAAAATAAGCACGTAGTCACATATAAATAAGACACATTTAAGACACAGAAACAATATGAATAAGACACATTTGAATCTTTCATTTCTTAAAAAAAGCATGTGAATCTTTAGAATACAATATAAAATAACATGTATTACTGACACATTATTCTCAAACAACATGTTTAATTAAACAAATGTATCCGTACAATACTCAATATCCTTTTACAATGAATTTAACAAGTTTTCTTTAATGACCGATTCATCAAAGAAACACAAATTCCCAACCATTAACAACATGTTCAATTAAAAAAAAAATGTTTCCGTACAATACTCAATATCCTTAAAAAATATTGCTCAAAAATCTGTTTTACTATATAACGTCTGGCATTTTTACCTATGGCATTTTTACCTGTGGCATTTTTACCAATTTACCTCTGGCATTTTTACCTCTGGCATTTTTACCTATGGCATTTTTACCTCTGGCATTTTTACCGCACACCATATAAATGGGTATCAAAAAGTAAATTTCAGTAGCGGGAAAGATATAATAGCAAATTCAATAAGTATACTGTATTGATATGACAGAAATTCAAATTCAAGTATGAAATGTGTCCACTTTATCAAATTCTAGTATTTAAATGGGTCCAGTTTATAAAACTTCTTGTATTGAAATGGGTCCACATTCTCAATGTTGTCGTATACAAATGGGTATGCTTTAAAAAAAAATCTTGTATCAAAATGGGTCTACTTTATCAGAGTTCCAGTATAAAAATGGGTCACATTTCGCAAGTCTCAGCGGAACACCCCCCCCCCGGGTTTAATGTCTAGGTGTTTGTTACCCCTCACAGCAATTGCTAGGGAGGGGGGGGGGGCTACATCTTGTTCGGATTACAATAATTTTAATGTTTAAGTGGTCATTATTTTATGTTATTTTCTATTGATGCAAAGAAATCACTTAAATTACTTCCCAAAATGTATAATATATTATAACATTATTATTTTTTTGCAAGCATTCCCCACACATTTGGCAATGTCAATATGGTGAAATAATCAAAAATAATATTTTCATGATATCGTTGAAAACACAATAAGAATCTTTTATTGACATACCATATATATATATCGCTCAAATCAGCCAATGAAATAAATGAAGTGTCTTTATTTGTGTCTAGCCGCAGGAAATTTTAATGGACAGTCTGTCTTACAAAGGTCAGGTAAGGTGAAAAGCTGGCTTAGACAGCTTCCACGAGAAAGTACAATTGAAACATATACATGTAAATGTTAAGCATGTGCTAATTATAGCAAAAAACAAAACCTGCATATTTAATTGGCTCTGGAGATAATCTGTCTACTGGGGTCGGTGATGTCCCCCAATAGCTTATCTTATCAGTTAATTTATAAACTGCAGTGTGATAGCTCTTATAATGAGGTGAAGCAAAATGTCTATGTCACAAAAGAATGTTACTCTCAGATGCAACTGGGCAGACATGTGGTCACTTACTCGAAAAAAAGCAATGAAATTAATGATTTTAACTTATTTTTTAACATGATTAATGTTTTTTTTCATTGATATATTATTAATTGGTAATCTCAACCAAAGTGATCAAATTGATTACAGATGTATTAATTCATGCATTTAAAAATATTTGGGCTTCTAGACCCTTTATCAACCACTGTTCATCTATAAAAAAAAATCCTATTCTTATTACGGGTGTCACGATAGGCTCCCCTTCATTACTATACGTATCGCGGTACAGTGTGTACGATACAATATGTACCGGGATACGTATTGTCAGATGGAAACAACATACAAACCATTTTAAACCATTTTTTCAATTTTATTTAAAGACCTCTACATACATTCATTTCTTTAATTTGTAAAAAATGTAATTTTATTTTAAATTCATGATTACAAAATTTGTCATTTAAAATGTGATATGAGATGATATTGGGAGAATTTCCGTTAACATTGATCCAATTACTGTGCCACATATTTTATTGATTGCGCCAATGGAATCTTTCTTGCCGCGTATTGTTACAACATCCAAACATTAAAAGTTTACTTGGTGCGTTGGCGCATATGAAAAGTGCTGTACCGTACCATACGCACTCGAAGGCGTATCATGCACTGTACTGAGAGGAGACTATTACGATATACCGTCCCACACAGTACCGTGACACCCTTAATTCTTATCCTATTAACTTGCACAAAAAAGAAAGATGCATAGTACTGCACGATTATTGCATTTGATGTTCATGGGCATTTGAAAAGTGCGGTCACTCATTCAACTTCTATCAGAAAGGAAAGAAAATGCCAGAGTCTCTCCACTGGTGCAGAAGTTGCATGAATTGCTTTTTCAAAATGTAACTTGTATACATGGGTTAACATGGTTCACTAAAATTCTCATGAAATCAATTATTTGACTGATTACTTAACTGTTCCCACATCTAATTAAGCTCCAACACTTATTTTTTTGCATAAATGCAGATCATCAATGCAATAGACTGTATTCGGAACTCCACTAATCGTTAGGTACAATAAACTTTTTACCATTATGACCCTAGTGTCACATGAATATTCTGGTACCGTACTTGCTTAGTTTGAACAAGACTATTTCCAAGAAATAAAAGTCCAATACCGATGAAACTCCACCATTTTCAGCAATATTTCTAGTCTATTTGTTGCCATACCAATCAGAATTATTGACATTGGAACACAATGAATTGACATGCATAATCTCCATGTTGCCTTCTATCCATGTTTCAAGTTTCATGAAAAAATATGTAGAACTTTTAAAATTATCGCAGGATCCACTATTTTCAGCAATATTTCTAATCTATTTGTTGCCATAGCAACCAGAATTCTTGACGTAGGAACAAAATGAAATGACGTGCATAATCTCCATATTGCCATCTATCCATAATTTCAAGTTTCATGAAAAAATATGAAGAACTTTTAAAGTTATCACAGGATCCAGAAAAGTGTGACTGACTGACTGACAGACAGAGCAAAAACCATAAGTCCCCTCCATTTTCACCTGAAGGGGGAATAACAATACGCATTCCCGTGGATCTAGGTCAATTTTATTTGTAACTCATGTAAATTAGCCGAAAAAAAAGTTGTAAGCAAGTTCCAAATAAGAACTATTGTTCAGACTTAATCCCTTGAAATACCCCTTGGACTGAGAGCTATCAGAGATCTACACCACTTGAGTAATTAACTACATGATAAGTTGGCAAGTATCTGATGTTGTTAATGTGTCATTTGTCTTCATGAATTGAAATTGAATCTGCTTTTTGGTCAAAAGTAATCATAATCATAAAATAATAATGAGTAATGACCTCTTGTAGTGGTAATCTCTAAAATTAGTATTTAAGTAAAACAAAAGCTATAATTAATGATCAATCCATGATTAATGAAAAAAGTAATCAATTAATAATCATGATGATAACAGATTAACAATTATGATTACCCCATGTCTGCTACTGGCAACTTATTGAAAATATAACCCCATTTCTCAGGTAAAAAGTTTTATCAACTCATCAAATAATTATGAAATGGTATTTGTACTAAATACTTCAGGTAAAAATGAAAGTAAGATTTAAAATTTGAGATTTGCACAACAGTAGATAGCAGCTTGTGCTTCAGTGATGTGAGACACAAAGAAACTATTATCAAGCATGTGCAATACCCTTAATGTTTTGAAGCATATTTAATTTGCATGAAATGTACAACTCTTTTATCTTGAAATAATTAATGAGAAAATCAGAGCTTCCCTTGACATACTTTTTTGTATCTTCATCACACCCTAGGGTGAATTAAAAAGAGACAAAACAAAAACACAATTTCTGATAGAATATTGGAAATAGTGTCACAAAGCATTTGGAGATTCTCAGAATGTTCAAAAGAAATTGTAAATACATTTTAAATGTTTATTTATGGATTATGATGAACAATTTAATGATCAATATAAAAAGTGCTTATGAAATGCTGGGAACAAATTAAAATGAATGTTGCCTGATTGAAATCCCATTGTGTTTTTTCCAGAGACTATTTATCATCTTTGATGTGAGGTGTGAGCATTTAGAAGCCCTTAAATTAATTGAAAGTCTGTCACATTGAATCTTAAATTATGAGTCTGAATATTGAATTGTGTAAAAGGTCCCTTTTTTGGGCTTGACTAAATGACTGCCAACTTATGACATTGAACAACAAGTTTTACTGTAAAGTGTCAAATGAGCAGTACAACAATTGGCCCAGTGACACCCCATTTGCACAAATATTTGTTTGGTACTTTTTCAATCATTTTTGACCCTAGCATTATAACTCCTTAGTAAACTCCTAACAACAAGTATCGTTGAAAACGATGGATGCTCCCCGATGATGCGCTTTGTCAATCTATGTGTTAATAACCACCTAAAAAAAATCTATTATTAGCCTCGGTGACCTTGACCCCAAATGACATCAAGCGTCATCAAAAGGTAGGTCTATATATGTAAGGTACCTACATGCCAAATATGTAAGAGATCAGTAAAATATTGAAGGCGCTATGAAAAACTGTAACAAAAGTGTGACGGAAAAATATATAATTAGCCTCGGTGACCTTGACATTTACCCCAGTGACCTAAAAACTCATCAAAAGGTAGAGGTCCATGCAAGGGACCTACATGCCAAATATGAAAGAGATCGGTAAAGTAGTTAAGGCGGATGGCCCTATGAGAAACTGTTACAGAAGCGTGACGGAAAATCTATTATTAGCCTCGGTGACCTTGACCTTGAACCCAGTGACCTCAAACCTCATCAAAAGGTAGAGGTCCATGCAAGGTACCTACATGCCAAATATGAAAGAGATCAGTAAAGTAGTGAAGGCCCTATAAGAAACTGTAACAAAAGCGTGACAGAAAATCTATTATTAATGTTCTTTTCCTTTTTTAAATTTTATTCTTGATTTTTTACTGGAGCTTTTACGATCCAATGTTTACATTTATCAATATAAAGCATTTAATGAATAAGTTAAAAAATGCCAAAATCTGTGAAAAGGCCCCTTTAATTCGGGTGTCTAGTTTATTGCTAAGATAAATAATATGTTAACTTCGGTTATTGCATAAAGAAATAAGATACAACTATATTTTATTGATCTCTGATGTTCTGTATTTTCAGTCATTTTGACTATTATACTATGCAAAGCATATCCTAACCTTTTGATTTGCTTGAAAGGTTGTTGTTGTTTTTTTATCTTAATATTTCCAGCATGTGATGTTTTATGAAGAACATTTTATCAGAAATTCATGTATTACTATCAAGAATGTGATAATTCTTCATAAAGAACTCATTTCTGTTCAGTAATTAAATCTTAACACAAATCCCTTATTTTTATTTATATCTGACATGTTCAACTTTAAACAAAATAACGGTTTTGTTGTAGTTAACCATATTTTTTAATTTATCCTTTTAATACCCGACCCGAAATTACCCATACCTTGACATTTTGACCCGACGACCTGACCCAAAGACCATTTTCTACCTGTGTGAGCCCTTGATCCTATTTAGCTGCACTCTGTATTATGCTTATTTATCTTTCCGTGCTCAGTACTGTTACATTTCCAATGTCTTTCCCGAACCTTTCATAGTATGATTTTAAGCGCGTTTTCTAATTCTTTATATTTAGTCACTTTTGCAAGATATATTGCCCTTTGAAGTTTAATGTATTCTACAGAATTCTATGAAAAGGCTCAGAAAAAGGCCAAGGAGGCAGAAGTTGAATCCGATCTGCAAACGGACGCAGAGACTGCAACGCATTCTCAGGTTGCACACAAAAAACGGCCACCGGAAAAACTTTGCGAAACCGAAATTTCGCAAACTTAAGTACCATTTTTCTTAAAGATTCGCTACTTTGAGACATAGTATGCGATAAAAGTCTTATCTTTTATTAATAATTGGTTATTTTCACTCAACAAATGCGTTTTCTTCACTATGAAATTTATAAGCAAAGTTGGGTTCCCATGGGATTTTCGATTAACCCATGGGATTTTTCTTATGGGATTTTTTTTCTCCCATAATTTGCAAATGGGAGAAAAATCCCATGGGATTTTGAACATTTTAAAAAACGTGTTTTATTTGCGTTTGCAAATATTTTTACGTTATTTAAGGACTGTATATTGGTCTTATGCAAATTATATATATAAATATTTAGTAATAAAAAAATCCCATTTTAAAATGGGAGAAACTTCCAGAAACATCATATTTTGTGAAATGATGAACAACCTACCATATTTTAATGCGTTTAGTCGTGTTTGAAAAAAATAAAAAATCCCATGGGTTTTTTTCTCCCATGGGATTTTTTTTCCAATGGGATTTTTCAGATTCGTAAGCCGAATAAGTTTCTTAATGCGAAAAACAACAATAAAGGAAATAATAATTATAATTATGAATAATAAATTGAATAATATAAATAACATGAATACATGCATTTTTAAAATAAGTTACAATTTCAGGTTTATGCTAGTAGAACTTATCATTTTCTTGTTCGAGCAGATGGTTGAGTCCAATTGGTGAGTATGCCAGCTTGGTGAGTATGCCAGACAACACTGTCATACTGTACACACCGCTGAGTAACAATCTTGATTACATTTCATTTTGCAACAGAAAATGAACTCCGTAGTATAATTGATCTTATATATGCCCTCTGACATTAACATAACAATAAGTCAATGCAAAAAAATATGTGCAAATTCCATTCAAAGCTATATACACATTATAAAGGTCAGATGACCCGCGTCATGCGAAAATGGGTCTTATGTCATATGCGGCTAAAGTTGGTCCATCCTAGCTTGTGCAACCGCGCAGTCTGGTCAGGTTCTACGCTGACTGATATATAAAGTCAAGCCATGATTCGTGGTCTCATATCCGAACTCGGTACCTCCTGTGCGAAACTTTCACCGGAAACGACGGCACCGAGACGGGCGCTCGAACTTTGCGGATGCGCGTTATATGTAATATATAATAGCGCGATGTTATTTCTTGCCTCAAATTAGTAAGCCCAAACAGCGTTTTATTGTGTTCTTTGCTTCTTCTATTAACAAGAACTTCAACCGATACGAACATGAATTTTTTTTAATATGTTTATTTAAAGTTCGGAAAACTCATTGTATATTTAGACTACTACTTATAAAACAGTCGGGTTTTCAACATCTGTTTTCGGCATATAAATTGTTATTCCAAACCAGATTTTACGCACTTTACTGTACAAAATAGCGTTAGGACCACCGTGGTTACTTATTAAAATCCAGAGGGCGAGAATGCGAGAACGCGAAAGTACGATGACGACAGTGCGACAATACGATGGCGACAATGCGTTCGTACGATTGCGAAAACGCGCTAGTACGATGACGAGAATGCGACAGTGCGACAATACAATGGCGGCAGTGCGATATTAAGGTGGCGACAATGCGATAGTCATATCGTACTGTCGCCGTGGTATCATCGCAATGTCGCCGTGGTATCATCGCAATGTCGCCATCGTTCTATCGCATTGTCGCCATCGTATTGTCGCACTGTCGCCATCGCATTTTCGAATTGCCGCCATCATACTATCGCGTTATCGCATTGACACCATCGTTCTATCGCACTGTCGGCTGTCGCCATCGTATTGTCGCACTGTCGTCATCGTATTTTCGCACTGTTGTCATCGTATTATCGGACTATCGAACTGTCGCATTGTCGCCATCGTACTATCTCACTGTCGCCATCGTATTGTCGCACTGTCGTCATCGCTCTGTCTGATTGTCGTCATCGTACTATCGCGTTCTCGCATTGTCGCCATCGTACTATCGCATTGTCGCCATCGTATTGTCACCCTGTCATCATCGTATTGTCACATCGTCGCCATCGTACTATCGCGTTCTCGCGTTCTCGCCCTCTGGATTTTAATGTGTAACCACGATGGCACTAACGGTATTCCGTAATACTGTCAAAGCACAGTATGATTAGGTCACTCCCAATGCTCAAATCTCTATGTCTATTTTAGTAACAACACATGTCTATGGAAGGGTATTTAGGTAAAAATTACATCATTCGTGGTAAATATTTACATTATGACTGATGCTTATTCTAATTTGCTTTATGACAATTCCAACATGCTTGTTGTCTTTTCGTTTATACTTGATGATTGCTGCAACATTACATCATTCATGATGAATATTTACATTATGCGTGATGTTTATTCTAACATGCTTCATGACAGTTCCAACATGCTTGTTCTCTATCGGTTATACTTGATGATTGTTGCAACATGCTTGGTGACTATCCAATGTGTGTGTGTTCATTATTCCTGAAACCAGTCATAATCGGTTTTGCCACTAGGCATCATTAACAACGGCAGTTAGCAACAGGCAGTAAGCAGAATGCAACTAAGCAGAATGCAAGTTACTAAATTATGACAACAGGTGGCGCGCGTTTATTTTCCGTATGTTGAATAAATTACTTTTCGGAAAAAAGCGAAAACATCCGAATCATTTTGACTAGTAAACTGAATAAGCTGAATTAGTTCCCTTTGTTATATAATCTCCATTAAAATAAATACGTTTTTTATTGCCTTGAAGACCAGTAGGCCTACACAATGAATTGAATGCCGTGAATGTTTTTGATATTTGTAAGATGCAATTGGCACTCAAGAAATTATATATGTATTTTATTCAGGACATAACGGGGTAGATGTGTTGGAAGTGTGGCCCTTCCCTAGTCCAAATAATTACATTAGACGTAATCTACCGTTGTGCGTTGCATATCGACCTCATATTTATAAAGTAGCCCAAACCCCCATTGCCACAGACCTGTGCGTGAAACTTTCAGATTTCTCTAGTCTGTTTACCATGCTATGATTACAATTTCTATAAACACATATTTATCATTTTATGACTATATAATGCCTGTGGTATAAAGAGAAACCTGAAAGTTACAAGTACTCGTGTCTAGTACTGTACAACTATTGTACTCCTCGTTGAGAAAACAACTACTTCTACTACATGTATTCAAATATCATAAAACATAATTTCCAATCAAGTTTGAAAATATTAATAAATAAATGTCATATAAACAGGTCTGTCATGAACGTTGACGTCGCTCTTGGTTACCAGAAAAATTCCCACGCACGAATTTCAACCGTCATTGTTTACAATAAATTAAGTGCATAAGTACTTGAATTTGTATAGCGTTTTTTAAAGGTGTATGTCCAGCCACAGGTGGTTAGCGTGTGGCTATGATAATAATTAATGAAAACATCTTTTGGAATGATAAGTAATCATATTATAACGAAAAATCATTATTTTCTTTAAAAAAACATTTCACTATCAAATATATATATAACAAGGTATCCAACTCGAAATCATCCGAAAACGGGATGCATCGTTTTAAACAGCCATTACTTCATCAATTTTGCAGCGATTTTCACGATCTTGGTCTCATTCAACGCAGAAATAAATTCCCTTTCTGGAAATGTATATGTCTTGCAATATTTCGAGTTGGATACCTTGTTATATATAAAACGATAGTGAAATTTTGTTTATAGAAAAGTTGATTTTTCGTCATAATATGATTATTTATCATTCAAAAAGATGTTTTCACTAATTATTATCATAGCCACACGCTAACCACCTGTGTGTCCAGCGCGTGTGCCGGGAGAACAGGGCTTAATGTTTTTTTTTAAGCTCTATAATATTTATATCCAATCTGTATGAAAAAAATATCGGTGAACATTAATCCGGTGTTAATTTTTGAAAATATTGAGGCACTCGTTAATTATGGATCTAAAACGGAGCATTAATCCGCATTAAAAAAAACACCGGGCATTTTGCATATTAGATCGGACACATGAAATTATTTCGAAAGAAAGCAATAAGAGTTTCAATTCTACATGAGTAAGTCTCGCTGCGCACGATTACGCTCTTACTGCTCGTATATATTTGACTCTTGGCAAATACCTAGTGTTTTTTTGCTTAATCTAAATTGTGTCATGCATCTATATGTACTTAAAGCAGCATGGCCAACAGCTCTTTCATATGTGAAAGAGATTGACACGAAATACTTACCCATCTATAATAAAGTTTATATGTGCACTTCGATATTATAGTTTTATAGCATTTTATGTGGTGCAATATCAAAGAACTCTAGTAAATTTGAAATTATGTAATGGATTTCCTCTCAGCATACATGCAGAGTTCCAGTTATCTTTTTCGGCAAAATCTTGGTTTACACTCTATAAAAAAATCAAGCCTTAAAATCTATTATTAATTCATTTTTTCAGGTAAGTATAATTTTTGGCACATCCGCATTTAGGTTAATAGTCTAAGAAGAGCTCATGCCGGGTTACAGCAGACTTTTTGCGATAAAAGGACCAGATAATGGAAAACGTTCGGTTTTCGACTGTTTTAAAGATGGTCTGTTATTCATAATAACGTTAAAGTGCTGTTGATTTCATAATTGTAACGAGGGCCTAGACGAGTGGGAACTCATTGATAAAATGTTTACATTATATGCATTGATATTGAGTTTTACGCATGATCACACATTTTGAATTCTTATTTTATTTTTCCAATGTGTAACCGAACGCACAGAATTTAAGTCTACTTTGTTACTAAATTTAATTCATTTTCTACGACTTTAAGCGTCTTATCTGGAGCTCTGCATACATGCATTAGTAGCATATATTGAAATATATCCATATAATTTCTTTGGTTATTGAAAGTAAATTACTTTACAAAAATTATGGTAAGTCATTAACCAAAAAAAAGTTACGTCTACAAACACGCGGTTAATTTTGGTTCAGTAGCAAATATCTTACAAAGGTGCGCAACTTCTCCTATAACATAAAATTTCCGTTATACGCCGTCAATTTCCGTAGTCGTCCGTAGCATTTCGGAATGACTGTCAATTGACATCATTATATCATGCATGATTGTATGTTGCTTTGTGCTTGGGTGAAACTCACATCTTGCCATCGCGTTAATTTATTCAAAGCATCAATATTTGATTACATTATGCACTGCGCCTATTGCACAAGTCTCTCTGCCCAAACCAACATACACATATGCAGCATGCAATTAACGAATAAGAATGTTGCATCTGTACACATGCATGATACCATTAAGCAGAATGTAAATAGACATTGATCATCAGGCAAGATGTAAGTGTCATCAAGCATGAAAAGGTGTCTACATACAAATTGAAAGTACCATCAAGAATCATGACACAGTCACAAAGAAGGATGTATTTTTTACCTAAATACCCTTCCATACATGTCGGCACTGTGTGTTTGCTTAATTTCACTGACGAACGTCTACTGGTAAATTTTACAAAAAAGTGATACATAAGACTGAGTAGCAATTTTTTCGGCATTGCTGTTTAACGTCAATTTTGGCCTTTCAACGAACTTCTTTAAATCCCATTGAATTTTTATGAAGAAGTTTCCTGCTAGTAGGTCCAAATGAATTAAATCAAATTTTGCAAATGGAAATTTGATAGATATCCCCATAAAAAATGCACATAGCTTTCTAAAATAAACAGGCCACATTGAACGCATTCACGATATCCAACAGCTCTCTTTGCAAAGACCTATCTAGTGTTTCTTGGCCGTGTAAGATCTATAATTAGAACATCGTCACCTAAACATCTACTAATAGAACAGCATATTTTGGGGAATCAGATTCAATAAGAGTATAAAACGTCCACGATCAATAATGTGTAGTTCGTTAAAGATATCACGGCAGTAGAAACATAGCACTTTAAAGAGACCACAATCTGGTACATTTGGTCAATTGTTGCGTCCGTGGCGGACAATACATTTTTAAAAAGAAAGCGTACAATAAAGCAAACACAAAGTTCTTCGTAAGCTTGTTTTAATCTTAAAAACACATAATCGACAGTCATTCCAGTCAAATACAATACTAACAGTCAGCACTCTAGAGATCAAAATTGCGGATATTAATATTTAATTCAGGGATATCAAGTGTATCAAGTTCGAATTCCGGAAAAAATAGCCGGTAGTCTGGGGCATAAGGTCCCTTACAGGGATAAAAGGCAAATCCCCGCCCGAGCCGTAGCTAATTGATTTATTGTAGTCTTTCTAGTTGCAATTCCTGGTGAGTACAATGCGGAATATTACGGATATTTGCAACATGTCGAAGATTTTCGGAAAGTACCGAAGAGGTTTTCGTCAGTTAATATTCATGTCCGTGCCGGCCGCTAACTTATCAGAATCAATGAAAGAACCAGGAAAAATCGGTACCGATCGCAAATTTCAGGAATTCCGATGAAGTTTCAACATTATTTGTTCTCAAATGATCGCGTACTCGAACGAATCTGTCCCTACGCCTCCAACTCCCTTAAAATCTCATCGGACGTACATTGATCTCAAAATCTATCCTTGACGACTCAAGTAATATTTCCTAAATAGTTTGGCCTATTGACGTCCCTGTAATTATAACAATGGTCTTTTGGATTAACAACGCTATGTTGTTGAAATATAATAACAGTTTAAAATAGTTACCGGTTTTCATTTAATAAAATGATTAAGTCATATTCGAGATTTTAGCGATTGCCAATATTTTGCTTTTGTTTCTCATAAACATATGGTGCTTGGTATCTGCTATTGACTCCTATGTAGATTGCAAATATTACATAACCCTTACAGCGGCCGAGCGCAGATATCTGCACTTGGCCGCTAAAAAGAAAATTCTTTGCGCATTAATTTAATTCAAATCTCATTATCATAATCAAAATCATCATCATCGTCGTCGTCGTCACTACCACTACCACCACCACCATCATCATCATCTTCTTTTTCTTCTTCTTTTTCCCCTCCTCCTCATCATCATCATCAACAACAACAGCAACACCAACTTAACATCATCATCAAACAACAATAAACATCGATAGCATACAATGTGCTTCATCAACCATACATAATTATATGCGTTAAAACACCATAATAGAACAGCATGAAGGAAAGCTGTTTTGTTCTCTTTTATATTTCCTATACCAATAACTTTTTTTTCGTTAATTGAAGGACTAGTTGAAATCTTCTATTTAAGCCCCCCCCCCCCCCAATAAAAAAAAAGATAATGATAATAACCCTAGCAAACAACAATAAACATAGATTAGTTAGTATACACTGTGCTTTAGCAACCATGCATAATGAATGTTTATGACTTCGGACCGTTGTGATCAAATTAAAAAAAAAGCAAGTGTGTATGTATGCGGCACACAACAAATAGATAATTATAGTTTTATACCTTAAACGTAGTTCATCAAATTAAAGATAAGTTATTATCTATGTAATACTTAAATTAGGTTTATAACGTATGCATATTTGTCTAAAACTGGTGAAATGTGATTGGTAAGCCGACGACAACATTATCATTCGGACCCTTCTCCCCACCTAACAATCGAGATTAAACACCTGTGGAGATCCCGATCTTATCAATGAATAAACCGGTTCAATGATGTCAAGTCAAATAAAACATACTATTACTATCCAAATAAATATCTATCAAAAAATGTAAATTGATATATCTACTTAACTAAAACTAAACTTAAACGATTTGCAAGAAAAATATATAAAGAAGAAGCAGGCAAAGTAGACAAATTAATTGTAACATATGTTTTCTCAGTCTCCCACTGTTGAACAATATAAATAGTATTTATCGCCACCCAAAAGGGATCTTTATCACACGTTTGGCTCAACTAATATATAATTGTGACAGGACAAACGGTCAACAATTATCTTGTTAATGTTTTATACATAAGTCCAATCAAAGGTTAACTTCCTAGGAAACTGCGGCATGTTAAAACTGTTGATTATGACAAAATGTTGTTTAGTACAAATCAGTACAATAGCGTCTGTTATGTGGCCTATACTAATCCAGTTAAATAAAACTTTAATCGCAGAAAAGTTTAGATTCTTTACACCTTTAAGAAAACATATATGACAGTTCTTTCCTGTTTTAACAAAATGATACATTTAAAAATAAATTATGAAGCATCGCTAGCAATAGTAGAAATAGAAGTAGAAGGAGAATTATTATAATTAGCAGCAGTAGCAGTAGCAGCAGCAGCAGCAGTAGTAGCATCAGCAGCAGTAGCAGTAGCAGAAGCAGAAGCAGTAGCAGTAGCAGTAGAAGTAGCAGTAGCAGTAGCAGTAGCAGTAGCCGTAGCAGTAGCCGTAGCCGTAGCAGTAGCAGTAGCAGTAGCAACAGCAGCAGAAGCAGCAGTAGCAGTAGCACTATCAGTAGCAGTAGCAGCAGCAGCGGCAGTGGCAGCGGCAGTGGCAGTGGTAGTAGCAGTGGCAGTAGCAGTGGCAGTAGCAGTAGCACTATCAGTAGCAGTAGCAGCAGCAGCACTGGAAGCGGCAGTGGCAGTGGCAGTGGCAGTGGCAGCGGCAGTGACAGCGGCAGTGGCAGCGGCAGTGGCAGTGGCAGCGGCAGCGGAAGTGGCAGTGGCAGTGGCAGCGGCAGCGGCAGCAGAAGCAGTAGCAGTAGCAGTAAGAGTAGCCGAAGCAGTAGCAGTAGCAGTAGCAGCTTTTTGCTTGTTTGTTTTAGAAGTGTTTGTCGTATAAGAAGAACGCAAGGAAGACAAATTAATTGTAACATGTGTTATCTTAGTCTCCGTTGTAGTAGTATTTGTTGTATCTACACAGCTATTTTTCAGTCACCTGAGAGACATGCTTTTATAAGAGATTTAATTGTGGACCAATACATCGTGTATTAATATCAGTGTACCCACTGGGACACCACATGGGGCGAGGATTAACAGATAAACTAGGCCTATAATTAATTATGCGCTGAGAGGCAAAAAATACTATAACGCACTGATAATTTGGGGATTGGGATGTGTTTGTATCTTATTTGAGATTAGCTAGCTTAATTCAAAAACTAATTATAGCCTCATTATTTTCACAAGAACATCATCACATATCCTTTGTGTAATATATATTCATATCACCATCACAATATGCCGGAGCGTTAGTATTTATTGTGCATACTAATACTACAGTAACATTTACAAAACTTATTACAAACCAACCACTCAAGCTTAATAAAGATTGATTTCAATTTATATTATGACATACATTAAAGATCACTGTCAATTAATTAAAATATAGCTTGATGCTTCGTACTCAGCGATTTAAATAAAAGAAACGTTGCGTACACATTAATTGGGGTTAATAAAAAAGTATGCAATTAAAACAATCAAATTTAAATAATACTAGATTTAGTTTCAAATTGTCGCTCAAAATATTATCAGTTAAATCAGTTACTAGGGAATCGATGTGTTTAATCTCCGCAATCCAATAATAATTATGGTGTTTGTATGACAAATTAATAGCTATTCGTCATTGAATGTATGATACTCATAAAGATATTGAAACAATAACCACAACAACAACAACAACAACATATGTGATTATGTATATATCTTCTTCAGATATTCTGTGTCATACTATCAAAGTTATCCTCATAAGATTCATAATAATAAAATAAACACTATTGCAATCTTAGTATAAACCAACTTAACCGTTATGCTAATGATTTTATTTTCAGTATGCGTGTACATTTTAATATTATATAACAACAAGTGTTTACAAATACCTATGTTTAATAATTATTGAAATAAAAACATGAGAACCAATGAAGGTATTGCATTTTAATAGACTAGTTTAACCATGTGTCTACATTCATATAAAATCTTTTGAAAATCACACTTGAGATAATGTCTTTGGGTGTTGCTATTTCTAATCGATTTAAACACCATAAAACCACCGTATTTTCTCTTACATTCTAAATGTTCTTACATTTCCTTTTTAAGCCAAAATATTTATTTTTTCATGATTCTAAATTTTCGGACATACGGAATTTCGTACAGTCAGTTAAACAGCGCTATTTTATCAGATTTTGGCCCTGTTTTTGCTTATCTGATGACCCTTTGATCATGCATTTTTACAACCGGATTAAAGTAATAAAACAGAATCATGCCTAAGGGCAATCGACCATTACATTTGCGTACTTGGGTAAATTACCTTGTAAACCTCTACTAAGCAATGGTTCCTTCCAACAGCGTTTGAAATGATATCGTATTAAGAAAGCCAAACGTTTATTGTTTTTACTTTTTATATATTATTTCAGGTGATTGCAAAGATGTTAAGTTGTATTTTTAAAGTACAGAACGAAGGGAACAACACAATAAAATTATGTACATTGATGTATTATTTCTACTTCAATTGAATAATTGACAAACGAACATAACACACTTGTCTCTAAATATTTTTCGTATTTAAATTTTCCAACACGAAAAACAATATCTTTAAGTGACCGGAAACTTATAATTATTACGGCATAGAGTAAAAGCAGAGTTGTCTGAACCATAAGTAAAATAAAAAATAAAAAATGACACAGCTTATTTTTCCCTAAAGTATTAATGATAATATGGATAAACAATTAAAAAGACATAAAGTCAATTGTGTTGATTACTCGTTATTGAAATATTGCAATGCCAATTATAAGACATCTGATTAAAAACAAAATGTATGGTGGAATACCTAATGTGGAAATACAAACTAATGATACTATTAATGCAACAACAACACTCACATCTATTTTTACCTATGGCATTTTTACCACTTTACATCTGGCATTTTTACCTCTGGCATTTTTACCTCTGGCATTTTTACCTATGGCATTTTACCTCTGGCATTTTTACATCCTTACACAGTTTAACCCTCCAAAAAACAATTCTAAAACCAAAAATAGCCATACTGCTGCTTCATAGATATTAAAAGTTAATTAAAGACTTCATAAACAAAATAATAATTTTGATAATAAACAAAGTTTATACTTCAACCAAACAATTATAAATTTATTGGGGGGAAAACGTCTGCACTAAAACGCAACGCAAAAAACGCAAAAAACATTAATTAACACATAAAGATTGTTAATAACAATATCAGAATAAAATTAACTTACCAGATCATACTCAGAATACCCTACGACAACAAATAGTAACGACTAATTACGAAGAATAATTGATTGCTTTATAACAAAATTGCCGACAGTAGCTGGAACAGGGAAGAATCTACAGGTACACCGGCATCTCCAAAATCAATGTCACGTGACCCGCGTCCGCCGTTAGATATTAGGTAGAGGCTATATGGAAGACGGTATTTCGACATAATGAATATTCATTGTATTTAAATGAGGCGCTTGGTAAAAAACACAGCGCTTCAATGACATAGACTAGGCTACACCCAACTGAACATTAAAAACAGATTTGACTGGTTCCGAGCATGGATAATCCGAAGTACATGTAAATGTTTAGGATTTAAACAACTTGGCTTTAATATGTACAATGCTAATGTCAAATTTTAAATAATAACTTTGTGATGCATTTAATATAATTTTCAAAAAAAAAATTACTGGCATAAACGAAATAGACGTGTTAGAAACAAGTATTAAATTGTCAATACAGTTTTTCTGTCATTTAAGGATTAGAATAAGGAATATGTCATTTCAATTGATTATACACAGTTCCATACAATCAATAGGTTAACAAGGTGAGGAAAAAATACCACGAGGATTCTAACTTGTTTTTTCTAAGTTTAATAGCATTATATATGAATTTTGCTTTATTTCGTACTTTACTGTCTCTCTTTTCAGACATAATGTATTTGAATTTAGTAATATTTGGCCAGTTCGATGAAAAGTTACACTCTTTTGTCAGATCTGTACAGCTATATAATTCGTTTTTGTAATATTTATGTGTATTATCGAACCATGGTATGTGTTTTCTCACGTTGGGAGGTTTTGGGCATTTATTACCAGACACGGTGATATGTGTACCGCTTACCTCGAAAGAAATATCGTAAATTAATGAAGATAGTCTTTCAATGCATGAGTTTATATCTGTTACGTCATTAAGCAAATCGTCTACAATTCTGTCAAAGTTAGTTTTGTTTACATTTAATGTTGATAAAAAATAGCTAATTATTTGTACAGTCCCAAATAATTTTGTCGAATGCGTTATCAGTTTTAGTGTTTTTCATCGATTTGAATTCCAATGAAAACTTTACTGGGTAATGATCAGAATATTCGTTAATATGTAGTATTTCGAAATAACTGATTAATTAAAAAATATTGAAGTTCACGATAACGTAGTCAACTACGCTATTTTACTACGTGTATTTTTGAAACACGTGAATTTACTCTGCTCTTTGCGACCGTTAACAATAAAACGCCGTTTTCTTTATATAACGTTAATAGTCTATTACTAAAAGCATTACAGTGACTGTCAAATGAGGATCTTAATGGTAAATTATCAACGGGCACCTCGCATACCGTCATATCAATATAACGGTCTAGATTAATATTTTGAATAATATCCAGTTTATTGGCTGTTTTTGAGTTTAAATCACCGGTAATAAGTACCTCGCCAAATTGACTATAATATCGTGTATCGGAAGATAGTTGTTCAAAAAATCATCATCAAATAAAGAAGAATTTGGCTGTTTATATACTGTCGAGTCCTCGGGCGGAATGTAACAGCTACAGATAAATATATCATTTTCGTACCCCCCAAACGACTTGTCTAGTTTAATCCAGATGATGCCTTTATCATTTAATTTCTCAAGTTTTATATTCCCCCAAAACAACTGTTCTTTATAATATACGCAGACATCCCCACTATTTCTATTCGCCTGTTTATTACATTTCGGGCGAGCGAGGACACATAAAACAATGAAAGCCTTCTATGTCAACATTGTCAGTTTTTGAACTCCAGATTTCAGAAAGAAACAACAGATCATAGTCATTTACAAATTTTAAAAAATGGCGTCATTTAATTTACTTAAGTGTCCATGGATGTTCCATGAGATACAACGGAGCTGCTTCTCGTTGCATTCCTTTGGACTGCTTCTCCTTCCGGTTGCAGGAAATGCGCTTGATCGGTTCCTGTTGTGGTGTTGCGGCAGTTCCGGTACTGGACCCGGAGGGGGGGCTCTCGTGAGTGTAGCGAACCCTATCGATGTACAGCACGTCGTATGACAGGGACGCATCCTTAACATGCTGCCGGGCTTGAACTACATTCATCGCCATAAAAATTAAATTTGACAACCAGTTAGCGAATTTTCCAGTGTTCAAATTTACCAACCCTATGGGCACTATCAATTTTAATATCCACTTTGGCATTTACAATTTTGAATTCATTTTCACAGACATTTAAAATTTTGTCCATGCAATTTTCGGACTTGCGCGACTCAAACGATTGCTCTTCTGGTACATTGAAAAATAGCAAGTTGTCTCTCATTGAGCGTGATTGAAGATCTATGATATCCTCGCTGAGCTGTGAATTAAGGCTGTTTAATGAATCTATTTTTTTTAAGTTTTTTATTTTGTTCACATTGGCCACTCACGAGCTTTTGAAAGTGTTTGATTTGTGATTTTAATTCATCTCAATGTTGAATATCAAAAGAACGACTTCTTTCTATTTTCATCAGTTTATTTTTTATTTGTGATTTTAATTCATCGCGATGTTGACTATCAAAAGAACGACTTCTTTCTATTTCCATCAGTTTATTTAATGTTTCGGTTAACTTTGAATCTAAAGTACTCACTCTGCGTTCGATCACTGACATTTTTTTGAAAATTGTTTTTATATTTGCTTGAATTTGTTCCTGTTTGCCTAATTTAGAGTCCATTCTTTTCTGTCTATTTTCAATGGAGCAAAGGTTGTTTATGATTTCGCTGTACAGACCTTGGTCTAGGGATGTAGGTGCGCATGCACTAGGTTGCTGTGATTGTGCGAACGGAAATACAAAGAATACACTATCCAATATTCACGCCGGAACACTACATAGCTTGGCCACAATCAATATTGATCACAGAAAAACGTGACCTCTCTCGGTGATAGTAGTTGAATATATATATATATATATATACATATATATATATATATATATATATATATATATATATATATATATATATATATATATATATATATATATATATATATATATACATACACACACAGACATACATATACATATATATATATATATATATACATTGTTTGGTATTTAACTAATACAACTTACTCTTATAATGTGGTACGTTAGTTTACAATTACCGCTATATCTTCTGTACAATGACCGTTTCACACAGGCAAAAAACAAATCAAAAATATCGTTTTGTTTATCATACTATTTACAGATTATCACATTATATGTATAAACCCCTTAAGGCATAAGAATTTGTAGTTTGTTAGTTCACGAAGATGGTAGATACACTCTCACGAAGCTACAATTTTCAAAAAGTCCGTACTATTTACCAGTAAACACAATCAATTAATTTTATCGTGCAAACGCAATAACCATTTGATACGCAATGCACTATTTCAAAAGGCGCATATTTGCTTAATAAAATCACAAAAGACATCATGACAACAAAACAAAAAGTTAAACAAAAACTACATCTTCAAATATTGTTTGAAAAAGGATTCCATGCGCATAACATATCACATACTATATTATTTTAATTTCAAACAATGCACTATTTCCAAAAGGCGCATATTTGCTTGACACAATTACAAAAGACATCATGAAAACAAAAACAAAAGGTTAAACAAAAACCACATATTCAAATATTGTTTGAAAAAGATTCCATGTGTATAACATATCATATACTATATTATTTTAATTTCAAACATTCAGTGTTTTGTTGTATCATTACGATAATATTTTTTTTGTAATATGCGTTTATTAGCTGATTAGTGTATGTTAAGCATCTAGTTTACATCAACGGTAAGTCAAGGTTTTGCTATGCTCTATGTTCAATAAAGCTGTAATAAAAATCTAACTTTGAAAAACACACAGGTCATCGCAAGTGGATGTCATGCATACTATTTTGCCCGCTTTAAGGTTGGCTTCCAAAATCTATCGGTGAACCATTTGGTATCACAAAGCTCAAATTGTGTGAAGAAAATCTAGGTATAGAGTATTCTGAACAAAGGTGGTCACGTTTCATTACAGGTACTGAACTATTTGACTTTAGCTCAACAGTTGTCACAAACCGTTCAAAACTTTATATCAAAGTAACTTAAATTAGCATAAACAACGTATTCGAAAGTGTATACAGAGTATGTCTAAACGCAAATAGTCACTATATATCCTTCTATGGTCGAAAGTGCAATTACAGGCCCGGTATGAACGGATTTTCAGTAACTGTATATAAATTGTTGTCAGTTTTTAATCACATTAATAAATAGAAATTTTATATTCAACAATACAGCAGACAGATTACTCGCTCGATTTCTCGAGCGACACCACTACATTATCGTGCGGAATACTGACATACACTCTGAATAAAACATTTTTAGCGAAGTGATATGTCAATTCATAAGGAAACTAAACACACAAGCAGTTAGCATCATCGTTTTTCAAATAAATTAAAATAATAGTACATCTCTTAATTGATCAGGACCGGTTAATTGTAATTTAGACTTGCATTCAAAAACGTGTGAATAGCGTATTAAAGACGCGTGAAATTAATAAAGGTTGCCGAAAATTTTGCAAACTGTAAAAAAACCGCAAAACAATTTATTGACACTTGGCCTGTGATGTACATATCGATCAATAGAAGTGATAATATGGATTATAATTATTGATAACAAATAAATGGTTCTTTAGTGTGTTTTGTTTTTTATGAAGGAAGCTGTGCTAATTTTTAAAAAGCTTCATGCTATTTAATTTTGAATTGTGTTTTACAATTGCTAATCTACATTCATATTAAATGGTGATTTGTAGTGTTATTGAAGCAGTTGCATTTAGATATTAATTTAGGTTTTCAAATTAGCAATTAAGATAACTAAGACTAAAATGCCCGAACCTCCTTCTAAGCGAGGTCGCTTGGAATTATCTCTAGAAGACAAAATCAAACTTATCAAAGAGTCATAGATGTTGCCTAAACCTACACTCAAGATGCTGTCAGAGAAATATTGTGTATGAAAGTCGACGATCGGGGATGTCATGCAAAAACGTATGTGTACATGTCTCATTGGGGAAATAACTCTTCACCCAACAAAAGTCGATTAAACAATGAGATGAAAATCAAATCGAAAAGATCTACACACTTGTATGGGGCTGGTTCTGTATTGCACGGCCTTTGTCATTGCCAATCTCTGGTCCGATCATACAGAAAAAGGCACTGAGCTTTGCTGAGGAACTATGACTAAGTGGCTTTAACGCGTCTAATGGGTAGCTGTGTCGTTGGAAGATGCGGTATTACATTAAGTAGTCGAAATGTGCGGAAATATTGCCAGTGTGGACTTATTTGATGTACCAATTTTACGGCCAGAATAAGTGACTTTATCGGAACGTATTCGTATGAAAAACTGTTCACTTGTGACGAGACTGGACTTTACTAACGTGCGTTACCAGACAAGACACTCTCTACAAAGGGTTCCTCGACCAGTGGAAACGAGACATCTAAAGAGCGTGTGCCTGTTATGCTAGCGTGCTCAGCCACGGGCGAAAAGTTGACGCCACATGTGGGGGGTAAATTAGGCATTCCGCGTTGCTTCAAGAATGTAAAAGTGATTGCGCTATGTGTCCAGTACACGCACAACGGGCTAAATGCCGACAGGAAGCGTCAGGGTCGTCACATACTGCTGGTGTTAGACAACGCTTTCTCAGAAGGAAATGACGAAGACTGCCAGCTCTATCATGTCAAAGTAAAGTTCCTCCCTGCGAACACCACTAGCCACCTGTTGCCGCTCGATCAAGCTATCATCCGTGCTTTCAATGCCCTATACCGAATGGGGATTCCTGACATGGCTGGTCAGTAAGTTAGCGACTGCCAGCAGTGTAAAAGAACTCAAAAAGGAAATCTCGCTCCTGGACGCCATCAAGTGGATTATGGGCACGTGGAAAACAGTAAAGCCATAGACATTGTGTAGTGCTTTGAGGGAGTTGAGTTTGAAATAAATAATCAGTGTGATGGCGATGTTGGTAACGATGGAAATGGCATAATGCTACAGCTGCTGATGCTGATAATGCTGCTGCTGCTGATGAAGATGATGATGATAAAGATAATGATGATGGTGGCGGTGATGATGCTGATGCTGATGCTGATGCCGATGATGCTGATGATAATGCTGATGATGATGATGATGATGATGATGATGATGATGATGATGATGATGATGATGATGATGATGATGATGATGATGATGATGATGATGATGATGATGATGATGATGATGATGATGATGATGATATGGTATGGCCCTTAGCGCCACTATGGAAATATAATTGGGTCGTATTTGCCAAAGTGTAGCAGCCGAAGTCCGAGCTAGAAAATTAACACTATAGCTTTTGTTTCGCCACGTTTTGAGAATAACCTTTGGAATGTTTGGGAAAAAACTGGGACAGCGAGAACTACATCTGATATCAAACATAAAATGAAGACGTATTAGTAGTGTCGATTAAAAATTAGCAGACTTCTATTCGCATTTTGTATGCAGTAGTACACAGAAAAAACATGCATTTAGTAGAATTTACAATTAAAATATGCCGATTTAATGTACCGTCAAAATATCTTACAAAGTAAATAAGGCAGCAGAATGTATTATATACGTACATATGCGATATTAACCTTGATTTGCGACACAATGTTCAAGCAGTATATAATTCTTTCTGTGCATGCGACATATAAAAAACATATGAAATCGCATCCGTACTCTTTTCATCTACCGACAGAATTAGTAATTTGTTACTGTTACTATATCTCCATTTTATTCGAGCCGTGGCCCTATTTGCATTTGATGTTTGTTATTCAAAGTAATTTGACTCCGAGGGTAATTTGGCATCTGCAGATACATCTTTGCAAAACACATAATGCGATACATTCACCATGATAATTGGATACTAGAAATGTGCGCTTCGTGTAAGTTTAGACGAATACAATAGCATGACCGAAACTGAACACAGCTGGTTGTTTCAGCATGTCAAATACACCATTTTGCGACAGTGTTGACTACATTTTGATATATAGAAATATTAGTAAGCGGGGAATTGAAACTATGATAGTGAAAACATATTTGGGTCGCCACAACACGAAATACACAGAAAGTAAGCGCTATTACGCCGCAATTAAAACATTTCGAACCTTTACTTATTAGCTTTTGGTCCAATAAACTTTATTCTAATTTCCGAGTACCAGTGATTGTTTCATTTTTTTCTTGTCTCAATTCTTTTGAAACGCTGGGTTCAGAATGTTGCACCACCACAATAAAGTTTAAAATAATAATCATAGACCGTTTCCACATTCCCTTGTTTCCAAACAATAACTAATATTAAAATAACTTTGAAAAAAAAAACATATACATAAGCAGGGGTGGCGAAATCAAATGTCCGAGTTGCCCGAGTCGTACATTTGCTTGTCCGGGCAACTGATTTTTTTCAATTAAGTTGTCCGTGGACAACCAGTCGGGTTGAGAAATACAAAAAAATAGATTGTATTAAACCCGTTATTAAGTTTTACAAAACCGGATGTTGACACCCGATAATATTGTCAGTGCTATTTGCGGAGCAATCAAGCTAAAATATGGGCACTCTCCTGCACAGTGGTCTCGCTTATTCTATAAGCATGATAAGAGACCAGGAGGCTAGCATGCCGCATTTTCAACATTCGGCCCGTCTGTTTAATAGGCTGTGTACAGACTGGTTTGCTCGTTCATTCCGTACCTAAATGTTGAACGTTCGTCTTAAATTTTAAAATGCATTATTAATACCAAAGTGGAGGTATAAAACCAGGAAATGTCCGGAAAACCCAGAGTGTGTCACATCGCTCCTACTTAACTAAATTTCTAGACTCACAAACGTCGGGACGTTGGGACGTGAAAAGCCGAAAGCCGAGTTGGATTACGTACAGTTCCGTTGATTGGGTGAAGTGTTCCGTTTGAATCAACTACAATTTATATTAAAGTTGAACAAAGACGGTAAAATAGTCATTATGTATAAAAACACATATATACATGTAATGTATAATTTGAACATTACATTTCCTGGCTTATTTCATCTGCAAAAATGAAAATTATATATTGCAATACTGTTTTAAAATACCGCTGTGCTTTTAACCGAGTTGAATGGTAGAACTCTTTACATACAATTACGACTGACTTATAACATCATGACGTATTTTCAGGTGAGCTTATGAAGCAATATTATACATTTAAAGCAAAATCACACTACTTCCTGAAGTACAACTTACTCGCGTGTGCTTGATTGGTTTTCCAATTTTATAATTCAAACCCGAAACTAAAAAAGACAGGAAGGAAATTCATTCAAATTCAACTGACATGGATGTAAAGACCGGAAGATTATATTGAGATAAAACACCAAATAACACGTAAACAGGAAAAAATAGTTTTCCCTCACAAAGAAGATTACTTGAACAATTGATCATATGATACGACACAATTGGACGCGTTTGGCCAATCCGAAAGCAATGGCGTAAATATTGAGCGGAGATATTTGGTAAACAAAATAATAATGTCACCAATATATTTCGGCGTTTTACTCACAATATCCCGCTTATAAATCCGGTTGTGTACGCAAATATAAACACGTGTAATGTTTCAAGACACTTCATTTTTATACTTTGTTAATCAGTGCTTGCTAGTCTTCCTAATGCTTCATTTCTTATCAATGGCGTTGATACCATTCTAAAAATACTGTAGTACGTGTTAACCATGTAACCAACAACCCAATACGTTATAACATAAAACTACTGCTCTGAATGGTTTGATATAATGCAACCTTTGTGTCATAAACGCCTCATGATATTGTGAATAACCAGGATGACTGACCAAAAAGGTCAAAACACAAAATGCATTTGCAAAATGTGAACTCCGTTAGCCTGATGACAGGTTATCAACAACTATGCTGGTTTTGCAAGTCTATCATTTTAATAAAATACTTTTAAATACTGTTGCTCAAAAAGGTACAGGGCAGCGTATACATACAAGTAGTATTTAAAGTCGAATGTGCTGTTCATGTATAACTTGGTTTGAATAAATATAAGATAATAAAAATGTTAAAACAAAAGCTAAATGGAAGAAGTTCAGGATTTATTTCGTTATTTCATTTAAAACTTGTACTTTCGTAGTAATGGCAGTCAACACAGTTTTGAAATTAACCTGGAGATATGGTATGTGTTTGTCTTGTGTTAAACTTATTTTTATTTACAACTTATTTCATTTGTTATTTTTAAACGTGTATTCAAAAACAAACCATGCAAAATACGAAATTTGATATTGATCAAGTGTTGCATTAATAGTTGTAATTGTATAGGTTAATAACATTTTAATGATGTGTCAATATTATATTCATGTTATTATCAAAATATGCTATGACGTAACGTCAAAAAGTCCGTCCATCAAGAAAATTGCGTATGTGATGTACATGTTTTCTTAATAAAATTTTAATTTTTTAACATAGCGTCATGATAATTATATCAAACGAATCAGCTGAAAAATGCGCATTTCACAATATATAATACAAAAAACAGAGATACCGACATTTAAAGAAAACCTATGTTTAAGTGATTATAAAAGCTATATTATTTTTTCCATATTAATTATAATGGTTTCCTAGTAGAGAGGCCCTCTAAGGTTTGTAAAACATGCAACAATAATGTTTTACAATATCAAATTAGCGCTCTTGTTAGCGTCCAAAGTTGGTAAAGGTTTATGATTTCTAATGCCTAATTATGTTTTGCGTAAAATTCGGAAAAGATAAAAGTAATTATAAAAGCAATATTTTCTACCGACTTGAATTAAAATAATAATGTTGTGAAGGAAAATTTATGACGTTCATTAAATATGCAAAAGTATTTTTTCAATATCAGATGTGCGCTGTAGGTTGGTATAAGTTGTTTGATTTCCCTACCAAATTATGACATTTTCTGTTTTAAAGGTACAGTTTTAAAGCGTAAAATTGTTTCCGGTAACCCGACCCTACGTTTTTTTTCTTGCCGACCTATAAAATTTAGTTTGGAGTATTTAAAGTCGATTTGCGTGCAACACGCTTTTCTTTCGACATTATCACTTTACATTCATATAATAGTGATATAAGGCATCCGGATAACCCCCCCCCCCCGTCAATTTCATAGGGGCGGACATAAGCTCTCCCGTCTTTTATTCGGAAATTTAAATATCGCTTACCGTTAAACTGAAATTATGACCCTTGGATTATTTTTTCAATATACTTAGTATAAGAATAATTTCGTGTGAACGCATCTCCTCTTATAATTTTAATGGATTTTCATTTATACTTATGGACATTCTTCAGGGCGACATGCAGTTGTACGTTAATGCCGGAAGTTATATATTGCCTATTATTTAGCAAGTTCTGGCCCTTGTAATATTTGCCTCTATTAACCTCAATTGTACAGGAATCTGTCGGACTCCTCGGACCATATCTTCTCCCATACAGAGGCTATATACTTATGTGTAAAGCTAATTCATGCTAACAATTTACCGTCTTAGTAAAACGGCTATTACCGTCAAAAACAGAATGTATATATATTAAAAATAAAGTTTTCATTTAGGAATGCATGTATGTTTCCTAATTAATAAAGAACACAATAATTTATATGTTGAATAAGGTTGAGAATGTAATTTTGATCGAGGCAATGTAAAACCCCGCTTTTAACTGATAATGTTATTATATTATATCATAAAAATATCCCTGTAAATGTTTGGAAAATATGATGATCTTCTAAACACATATAGAATATCAGAACAATACTACGGAATTAAAAAAAACATGTTATTTTTTAAAGATCGATTGTGTATATTTGTAAATACTTATATTGAACTAGGTCAACTCGCCATTTCACTTAAGTTTCTGTTTCTGGATTTATTTTTAGTTGCATTGTTTAGTCGTACAAAGTACGGTGTGTCATACCAGCAATAATGAGATTTGAGTCATGAATACACTGTATCAAAAATGAATACACAAGATCCTTATTAGTTAATTCATTGTGAAATGGTCAACACTTGCCTAGCTGCTGATAGGATCTTCTCCAGAAATGAGATACACGTTAGATTCGCTGCAACCAATACACAACTCATAGTGACACATATTTGTTATTGAAAAAATATAAACACCATAGAAAGGTCATTTTAACCATCATGTTTCTTGATATTACTTGTTCTATCGCCCGTAATGAAAGGAGGACGAGATTATTAATGGCACTATCCGGATTCCGTACTTTGATAATACTTGTTAAGATTTTCAAATACATTTTTTGAGTCCCCCAAACCGAAATTTTCATAAAGCACCACACTCGTGTCAATTATATTCAACGTTATGAATGCCCAAATAACGATCGTTTGGTCACGCTTTGGTCAAGATTTGTGCCCGCCTCCGCCCCTCCCCTGTGATAACCCCACCAGTTTCATGTAAAACTAAAGCGGTGGTATGCATGCGCGATAAGGATCTTCATCCTGCTTTGTCCCCACGACATACAATGTCACATTTTCACGAGACTGAAAATTATTTTTCTCAATTTTTCTTGTATATACGGAAAAGGGATATATTATCTTTTATTCACATCAAATCCTGTTCATTGTACATTAAACCATCATTACAGGTTGTTGTGTTCGTTATCGGTTCAAACGACATCGGCACAAAGACCCCGGTAATTGGGCAATGTTTTACACGTGTTGAGTTCATGACGAACATTACATTAGCTGAGTTTTCTTTAATCTTAATTGCTGTTTACCACATGTTACATTTAAGGGACTTGTGATATCGTCGAAGACATATAAACTTACTTATCTTCATTTTTACTATCGGTTACAAGTACCATCTTGGAAGCATAGTTGACTCAATAAATAATACAACTCCAAACAGAGGTGGCCCTCGAGATAACCGAACGTGATATGAAGCTCCGTGTTTTCATCATTTATAACGAAAAGAGGGCAATACAAGTAATTTACGCAAATATAATAAGTTAACGCGTCTGTCAGGATTGTACAAAATATCGTCATACTATCATAATGTACGATTATTTTGGAAACACACACAATAGGGTTTTGAAAATTCTAATAAGATACATCGCTTCATATTACGTTTAGCGAATTATGCTGATGAATGTACGCTGTTTAATAATTGTGTAACATCTTAATAATGCCATTAAGTTAATAGTTTCTTCCTTGATAACTTACTATTCCTAGTTACCTTTTGAGTTAATATGCACATGTTGCTCCACTCAATTTACGTTTACGTTCACTAAAAATGTTTATTTTTGTAAAATACTACCCCGGGATCAAATCCTGTGTTAATTGGTTTATAAGCAAAGTACACCGACACCACGAACGACTCAAGTGCGTAAAGCTTGCGATTGTATTTGTCGTATGCTAATCAAATCTAAAGCTGACTCAGACAAACGACTTCGCACTATCCGATATTGAAACATAATAATGGACTTTGCATTAATTAATTAAACTTGGTTAAAATTCCTGTTTTAATTACTATATGTGTATTGTTGGCATTTTGTTATAAACGTAGAGGATAAAACAATAGTTTCTCTTCTGATATAGATTTTGGAGTTTCATTATTGGCTATATTGTAAAGAGTGAGGATCATGTTGGTTACCAACGGGTGGTTACATTTGTTAGTGCAGATCATTTTAGAAAAAAACACATACAATAGTGAGACAAACAAATCCACCCAGCTCGTAATATACACAGTCCTACATAAACAATAGAACAAAGCTTTGCTATTCTAATTGAATAGAAAATAGACAAAATTAACTCACTTGAATTATTATTTAATTACGCAACGATTTGATGTTTACAAGCACAGCATACATATCATGTTATTGCAATGTTCCGACTTTATCTAATGCATAAACCTGAGACATTAAGACATGTATTATGTTCCATAAATAGATGGTGACGTCTCTGTTTTTATCACCTCTGTAGTATGCCACTTTAGTCATCATCATTTGGTGGCATTATTATAGCGATGTTAAGTAGTTCGCTGAGGAATGATCATTTAATACCCATCCATGTTAAACTTTGCCTTGGTCTTAACATTGATGATCCTATTAATGCAATTAATAAAACGATTTTATGTGCGGTTGGTGGCCTCACTTTCGGTTTGACAATATTAGAAGTGTGGGTCACTCATGATAAATAAAGTTAGAAGGTTATATTGTTACCTCTTTGATATCGTGTTCATAGTAAAAATATGGTTACTTTTCACGTTTAGATTCGGTTAACGAAAGCCAATAAGACCGGAAGGCCATACGGCTGGTGTGTATTTAACACTTGAAATGTGTAAGAGATACGTGCGTGCTTCGAAAGTTAAAACAAGAAAAAATACTTCGATTTCAAAACATGTACGTAAACAATCCGATAGAGGGAGATTTATTACCTTGGTTTACGTTTCACTCGTACATTAAAAACATGATACCGTTCTGCAACAGGAATTATGTTTATTGCAAAGAGTTTCGTTGTGAACAGGTGTTCTCATGTGTATTTACTATTAAATATATAATTATTGGAATTACCTTCAATGAGAATAAGCAAGAACAAATAAAATTGAAAAATATTGCCATTTTTTGTAAATCAACGATGCAAAACGTTACAAACGCTGTAATTACATGTATTTAAACAAATTTCATGTAGCATTCCATTACAATTGGATACTTTTAATTTTTTCAGGTGTATTAGTTTTCTTTTTTGAATATAGTCTATTCACCTTGTCGTATTTGTATTGTCTTTTTGCCCAATCGTGAACAGATCCCGTTCAAATATTGCGAAATTACCATTTAAATCCATAAACTGGGTATAAACTGAAAGAATTAACTTACAAGTTAAACACGTTTTACACTCATCATGATAGAGTATAAATGTTATGTATTAGCAGATTTGCATTACATAACTATACTTAACAACCAATTGTTTAACGACTACTCAACTTAAGTAAGTTTTAGAAACAAAAAAATGTGACAAACTGAACGAAAATAAGTTTTGTTTAAAAAGTGAAAAATATGTTGAATGACACCTAACAATTCTGAGCTGGACTTATTAATTCAAGCGTTACAGCAACCCGCTAGCTAAGTTACAGGGCTGGACTACAAATCCAATGATTGCGGGTTCTATCACCGGCCTTGCCACATACCTTATGTGGGGATTGGCGATGAAATCCTTTATACGGCCATTCTCCCGCTACCTCTACCTCTTATTCAAGTAAAACGGTTATCATTTATATGCATAAGTATGTACACGTAGTACTTGTAAACCAGTTAACCCATATAAAGTGTGCGTTTGTTAACTGTCCGCCGAGATATGACTGAAATAATGTTAAAACAGGCCCACACGCTTACTTAGCACACATACTTATGAAGGTAATGCGCTCTGGTTGTACCTTGAAATGATTTTCGATGCCGCTAGGTACACGCTACACATTTAACATTAACGGTTTATGTACGTTTTGTTAGGTAAGCATAGCCGCCGCATTTATCTTGTTGTTTAGAATATTTTACCGACATTGGGAAACATTGTGTAAGAAAAAAAAAGCAAAAAAAAACACACAATAATAGCTGAAATGGACTGGTGTACATAATTGCGTTTATTTGACTATTTGACACAGTCTTTTATCGATGCCGACGACGTATGATCGAACCGGAAGTATAAACCACAATACGAAAGGCCTCGACAATAGATGTAAAACAACAGATTAGTTGTGCAAATAAAGGATGTAAATTAGGGAAGGGATATCAAAATTTATGAAGTTAGAAATATAAAGAAAAAGGCGTTATAATAACGATTTTTTAAAGAGTTGTTTGGAAGAATTGTACTTTGTTAGGTGTTAGATTAATTACGATAATAGTAATACTACTACAACTAATAATTATACTACTACTACTACTACTACTACTACTACTACTACTACTACTACTACTACTACTACTACTACTACTACTAATAATAATAATAATAATAATAATAATAATAATAATAATAATAATAATAATAAAAGTATGTACGGATAAATTTTGCCAGAATAACACTTAATAGAATTTTGCATTGATCTGTATTTTTTTCTAAAATACCTGTAAATTGCAAAAAAAAATTAATAGAGTTTTAAATTATTGTATAAGTAATAGAAATAAAGAAATAAGAGCCGAACAGCTAATTGAGAGTCTTTGAACACACTCACGTATTTGTGTATTATTAGAATATAGAATTTATGAAGGTGCAAATATAAACTAGACAACATCTGAATTTTACATCGTTTTGTGAATGTTATAAATACAGAAATTTGTTACTTAAAATACTTAAGAAATTTTAAGAATACTGCATAGTTGTATGTAGTATTAAAATACATGAATTAGGGACGTGAACATAAATCATCATCATCATCATCATTATCATCATCATCATCATCATCATCATCATCATCATCATCATCATCATCATCATCATCATCATCATCATCATCATCATCATCATCATCATCATCATCATCATCATCATCATCATCATCATCATCATCACCATCATCATCATCATCATCATCATCATCATCATCATCATCATCATCATCATCATCATCATCATCACCATCATAGTCATCATCATCATCATCATCATCATCATCATCATCATCATCATCATCATCATCATCATCATCATCATCATCATCATCATCATCGAGTTTATCGCAAATATATGTGAGGGATCGGCAATGTGTTCATATTGAAGTTCTTGTGTAATTTGAAATCAAAATTAAATGTGTTATGTCGCGTGACGCGTGCAGTTAAAATATACTGATATATGCGCATTAGATTTCTGTTTTAGAGTAAACTCTATAGGGTAAATAGACGTTTATAAGAAAATACGCTCTGTTATTAAGATTGTTAAGCTCAACATAATATACCCGACCATTTACGCATGGTGGCTGAATGCATGTTGCACTAGATTTATGTGAGTAGTTTATTAAGAAAACTAGACCTTAACTTGAGATATGCCGGGAGGATGGAAAAATTGTGATATAATGAATGTATAAAAAGCATGTCCGTCTCACCACAAGTAAACGTAATTGATTGTAATAAATACAGTTTATGAAGTCAATGTATAAATGTATTAAGTAGGTCAGAATAAAATTTGCTTAAGGCACAAAATAGCGAATACACGTTAAGAATATCCGAGTTGCATGTTTATATAATGTCGAAATATCAAGTTATCATATTTTTTTGAAAGTGTTTTGGTATAAATTTATGTAATTAAAGTTGTAATAACTTAGACGCTCTTGATAGTTGTCATGGCAATATTAAATAATAAAAAGCGAGGTTTATAAATGATTGTCATCATAATGAATAACTGATGCAATTTCAAGACAACGCATGTAATGATCGAAATCTCGAAACAACACCTTTCATAACGAATTGAAGACGGTACTTCATGAACATAAAATGCACAAGTGACAACACTCAACGCATGGTTCTTTATTGCGGGAAGAAAAATCAACGCCTTAGAATCTTCGAGTAACAAAAAGTGCCGCAACATGTGGAAAAATACGTGTGATGTTTTACACTGTATAGTTTGATGCAGTTGTTAATCTATTTGGCATGCATAGATAAGCATCCGATGGTCAACTATATTTTCGGCACTTAAGACGTCATGGGTGCTGCTATAGTAAATACCTAATAATCATAATTAAAAATTAAAGATATTAATGTCCAAAGAAAAATGAAGGCGACAGATTCAACAACAACAACAGAAACAACAACGCGATGAAGAAAGGTCCAACAGCAAAACAACGAAATCAAAAACAACCCAGCCAGCCGCGATGTAAACCTCGAGACACAGATCAGCGAAGCCGAACGCGTACGAATGACAGCTGATCTTCTTTACGGCGGCAGTGTTAGATCCAACTTACTAGCAAAAGCTTATTTTACAGGTGCGATTCACCTACAAAGCTTGGCAACCGGCCAATTTCCATCATGGTTTTTGTTTAATATAGATAGCAAAGGTTCACGTAGATGCTGAAACCAAAGTTGCCCAGCCAAATAATACATGTGCAGTCTTTCATTTTTTACTTAAATATTTGCGTTAACACATGTTGTTTAAAGTTACATCTACAAAAAATAAAACAACGGGAAAGCTTTCAAGATCTATCAGTGAACCTTTGGGGCCACACAGTTCAAGTTATGTTAAGAAAATCTAGGTATAGAGTATTCTTAACATTCGGTGGTCATGTTTCATTACAGGTACTGCACTATTTTGCTTTAGCGTAACTGTAGTCAAAAACCGCTCGAAACTTTATATCGACGTAAATTTAAATAGACATAAACTACGTATTTGAAAGTTTATACAGAGTATGTCTAAACGCAAATATTCATTATATCTCCTTCCATGGTCAAAATTGCAAGTAAAGGCCCGGTTTGAAGGGCTTTTCAGTAACTGTATACAAATGTTGTCAGTTTTTAATCACATTAATTAATAGAAATGTTATATTAAACAATACAGCAGACAGATTACTCGCTTCTGAAACGATGTTTTCTCAAGCAACACCACTACATTATCGTGCGGAATACTGACATACAATCTGAATAAAACATTTTTAGCGAAGTGATATGTCAATTCATACCCAAAATAAACGCACAAGCAAATAGTCTCATCGTTCTTTTAATAAATTTAACTATTTCATGTAAACATGCGACTTTGGTAAAATGATAAAACACTCACTCGAGAAAGTTATACAACTGGATATCGCGGGTCTGGGGTTACTTTTGACTACAGGGTCATAAGATATACTAAAAAACGACAATTATCGAACTATAGAGAGGAGATAAATACTGTGTTAACTTACAATATTAACACATCTGGCCCTTGTCATTATTAAAATATCTTTCAAAGTTATTTTGCTATATACGTTTAATTTATAAATTATGTTACTCCTAGCAATGTTTGATCCCGAGGGCATGATCACACCTTTTGGTTTTTGTATTGCAATATGTTCATATACTTAGTCTGAACCCTGAACGTGTTCGATTGTTCACTCCATGTCTATGATTAAAAAACATGATGTATACTACATTAAGTAGTGCTTCATTTAACATATTAAAGGTTTCAGCTTTGCGGTTTCACACAAAAATATTTAAAGATGTTCTCCATATATAATTCAATGCAACATGTGTGATCTTTCCTCGGGAAAGGCCGGTGTTGATCCCACGGGAATTATATTGATACACTTTTAGAAATAACTACATATTATGCTACACAATGAATTTAAAAGCCGTAAGCTTTCAGGTTTCAGCCAAGTAGATTGTTTAAAGGTGAGGATATCTATAAATTGTGACATGGTGGACCTAAAAGAAATGTGCATGGAAGTCACCCCTTGTTCTTTGCGCACACATATTGGAATTGGGTCCATCGTTTTTTGATCAATGCAAAATTAAGTATTAGATCGGCAAGAAGCCAATATTTGTGTTAATTTAGTAATTTGTATCTTTTGAACGCACTTGTTTGATGTCGTTAGCGATTTAATACGGTGGCAAGTTGCGCATAACACAGTTAAACATCATCGATATGCTTATAAAATCTATCATGTCACAACTTCTACGGGACTTAACGTTTCCTATTAGGTTGTGATTGCATGTGTATATACTTGCGTGGATGTGTGGATTCATCTTCGCTTAATCGCACTTCACTGCCCGATATTTAAACTAATGCGCAATATGTTAAAACAGCATATAAAACCAAGTCTTGATTTCATCATATTTAAAAAAAAACTTACGACCTTTAGCGCAACGATTGGGGTATCATTGGCTGGTTTATAAAAGGATCTAAAAAGTTGTAGTGCAAATATGATATGTAAATTTGCCAAATGGTAGCAACCGAGATCCGAGCTACACAGTTAACACGTTACAACTATTGTATCGCTACGTTTTTTAGTAACCTTTGGATTGTGTGGGAAAAGGACAGCGAGAAATACACCTGCTATCAAACAGAAAATGAAGCCGCATTAGGAGTGTCGAGTAAATATTATTGGGCTTCTCAATCGCACTTTGTATGTAGGCAGTACGCCGCAAAAAGCAATCATGAAGATTTTACAATCAACATCTGCCGATTTAATTTTGCGTCAAAAAAGCTTAAACAGTATACACATATGGTTAAATTTCTATTGCATTGTAAAGTGACGGCTTAATAGTATTACTACACGTGTGTAAAGTATACAAATTGCTTCGTAGATTCAAGGTGTGTATGCACTTAAAGCATGTGTACATCAGGAAATTAATAAATAAATAACAATGATAAAATACGATCTTTCACGTTAAAATATTGCCAACAAACGGTAAAAATCGAGTCATACAAGCATTTTTCCTTGAGCTGTCTGAGACAGAAACTTGTTATATGCTTATCATTCCTTCCACGAAAACTTAAATCCAATATAGCAGCAGAGTATATTTTATACGTAAATAGTATATGTTTACCTTGATATGCGACACTTTCTTAGCCCTTTATCACTTAGAAACGTTTTTGGACGCATTTGTAGTCACTTGGAAAGTGAAAATTAATTAAAGACCTGTCTGACTAAGTTCAAGTGTAAAGGATTCATGTCCGACCCTTAGATACTGATGAGCAGCAAGCAGCATTAAACACGATAAAAATGCGAGCTACTCGCAGGCTGTTCTGGTTTTATGCTGTTTGAACAAAGCCATTTTTACTTTGCTTCTGAGTGGTAAAGGGTTAAAACAGTACATAATTATGTTAATTTATTCAACACATCATCGAAAAAAGCAAGTAATCGCATCTGTTCAAGTTACATCTACCGGTAGCATTTGTAATGTATTACTGTTACTATATCCCAAGCCGCGGTCTTATTTGCATTTTACTTTTGTTATGCAATGGCATTTGAGACCGATGGTATTTTGGTATCTGCAGATTAATCTTAACAAAACATAAAAACACGATACCGACAAAGAGATGATAGGATACGAGAAATTTGCGTTCGTGTTAGTTTCGACGTAAACAATTTGTATGACCGTTACTGAACCGAACTGGTAGATTCAAGGTGTCAAATAAACCGATTTTGCGACTTTTTAAGTACATTTATGTATAATGAATATTAACCAGCGGAACATGATAAGACATGATACGGAGAGTATATGTGGGCTGCCGGGCAAGACGAAATACACAGAAGAAAAGCACTATAACGCCTGAGTTAAAACATTTAGAACCTTTGCCTAAATACTTTTTGTAAAATTAACAATGTTAAAATATATTAGTACCAGTTATTGTTTTACTCTCTTTATTTCTTTTTTTTTGTAAACGCTTAGTCCAGACTGATGGAAAACCACAATTAAGTTTTAAAATATTGTAATAGTCCATTTTCATCTTCCCTTTTTCCGAATAAAACATTGATTATATAGCTGTAGATGTTTATGCCTTATAAATGCACATGCACTTTGTAATCAAAGTCACGTATTCAAACATATGTAAACAGATAATGTGCTCATCACCAAGATTGACTGTAGTATTAATCTGTATATTTAAGCTCGATTACATAGAAAGATTTTGGCTTCTGTCTCTATAAACATAATCGGGTCATTTTCCTGTCTAGAGCCAGTACCTAGTGTCCGAAATCCTGAGATCGCTCCCCGAGGGGAAACCAGTACCTTACTATTTAAAGACGTACACCATATATATCACACTGCTAAGATCTCGTTAAATTGAAAATCCACTCGTGTAAAAACATTGCAATATGTCTGAATAAAATAACACAAATATTGAAAAATAACAAAAAATTAGTCAACGCACATCAAGCCTTATCAGAGTACGTAATCACGTGATAGTGAACAAAGCGGCGTCCAAGACGAAACAGGTATTTTCTGCCGGTTTACTCTTTATTGTTTTTATTTAATTTTTAAATGCTTTTAAATGCCATAAAAATACGTTTATCTGAATGGTCGTCGCCATCTTGACCATCACGTAATTAACCCCTCTGGTATTGGTATTCATTACAGCAACATTTTAAACTGGTCTTAAAGCCTTAACTTAGCAAAAGTTTATTATATTTCCTGATAACATTTTTAACAACTTCAATTTCAGACAAATGCGATCACTGATGATTTTAATTGACTTGGTCATAGTTTGGTAAGATGACAAATTTTCAAAATTAGTGTCATAGTTTCAAAAAAGAATGTTCGTGGTATGCTTAAACAAGAAAAATAACACTCCTTACTAAGATTTTGTAAATATTAGTCATTTAATGGATGCTCATCATTCAACGTCGGTAAAATAAGAAAAAGATTGCAACGATGTCTCGTTAAAATCAAGAAACAACTTTGATTTTTATAAAAATATTATTAATGTTTCGCTGTTAAAAAACACAAAAGTCGTTGTTTGCAGCGGCAAAGTATTAGCTTTTGCTTTCAGAGGCATCTGGTTCAAATCACGGGGAATGCAAACAATTATATTCAACTTTTATTTCTTGCTATCATAATTAGCTAAGCCTATTGAGAACATATTACATTTGTGTAGTAAACATATTAAATCACTTTCTTTCTAAAACAGAAATATATCAACAAGTACTTTTAACAGTTTAAACAGTTACGAAAACAAATAGTATGTAGATATTCGGCAAATATAAGCACTATTAAAGTACCCACGACAATTAAAGCAGGTGATTTAATCAATTTGTATTACATCCATTGATTCCAGTCTAAATACGAAATAATAAACTTCAACTTACCTGAAAATAGTTGCATACACCACGAACCGCTCGCTGACTTGCGCATTTCGCTGTCGACTGCCAGAAGATTGAAAGCGCAGTAGTCGAATCGATTTAAATATTCGTGTTTAACGCGACAAAGTTACACTACATTACAAAGCTTAGTAGCCTGGTACCCGGCTATTACTATGATGGTAAGCCTCGCACAAATTGAGTCAAACCACAATAATGCTATGGTATATTTGCAGTATGGCACTTGGAACCAAACAGCCCTTCATCAATAAATAGCAAGCCTTATTAAAGCAAGTAGACGTTTGAGTTATTTTTGCAAATGGCCAAGGGCAATGTATTCTACACACGACAGTCCAGTCGAATGTCGGATAAGTTCCTGTTTTGCGAATTGTGTTTGTTTTGCAGACATTTGGTTTTGACATTCAGTGACAGTCACTGTAAATATAACAAATATATATCGATTATCGATTAAAGTTTTAAACGAATATGGCAACGGGTATGCTGATATTTAATTCAGATAATTTCAAATTGTTACTTTTAAAAACAAGTTGAACGAGTTCAATTTTTGAATATATTCGTCATTCTTGAGTTATTAAAAATTATTATTTGTGTATTTTATTTCAAAATTATATTTCAATTCATAGTTCTGAAAAAGCAAAACAAGTATTACGTACAATTTCGCTGTCACTTTACTGTTGCTAATTATTGTGATCAAATAACACTGCAAGAAAGAGTTTAAAACGAAATATGTCAACATATTGTGTCAAACATTGGTATCATGTTATTTTTTTAAATGGGTGTTATTTTTGTGTCATGTTGCTCAGTCATATGACTACTGTTAACGGTAAAAAAGTAAGTTTCGATTGTAACATACGAGAAACATTAAAACATGCCGTGTTTTTATAAGGATTCAGAGTATCATATGATGGCTATCTGTAACAAAATTCTTCGCTCTTAAGTACAACGACTACATGTTAAAAAACGTCCACAATAGATTCGAAACAAGACAGACGTTTTGTTATATGTTTAGTATCTTAAATTTTCATTTTTAGAATGTGCATTTGTTATGGAAGCAATACCACGGTATTTGTGCGTTTTAAAATATGTACGTCACACATGTATGATAATTCATGTATCATGTCAGACAATACCACACATATTGTCCAAAATAGCACAATCCTAATTTAACAATGTAGCATAAAACTATTTTCATAGACTTTAGTGAATTTCCATGGTATACATATGAACAATACCATAGTGTTCATCAAATTGTACTTTCTAGTACAAGAATTAACTTCAAACTTGCGATAAACTTGCCGCTGAATAACAGACTTAATGTAAAACAAGCGTTCTTTTATCGAAAACAGGCACCAATACAATATTGGTCGTAAATGTGCGTTTATTTGCCAAGATCTGTGTGAAACAACATGTTCAATAAACGTCTAGAAAGATAATAAGTTGCAAGAATTCATTCCGTGGTGGCCGTTATGACAGGTTCAAGATACTGAACGACGATCTTAATTTGACAGTTCTTTTTTCGGTGGCCTCATGGTCGGTTCCATTTAAGTCCAAACAACGGATTTAACGTTCGAGTTAAAACATCTGAAAAACTGTCTTGATGCTAGAGTTATTTAAAGAAAATGACAGGATCGATAGACTTCTAGAAAACGGTCTTCATATTGATATAAGTCGTCCTTTCCTGGTTGCCCAATAACAAGTTCCATTAATCTGTCGGAAGCTCCCTTAACGTTAGTCGTCCCTCCAAAGTAGCCTAATAGGCGGTTGTATAATTATATCGGCATTTTCCTTTTTGTGTTTATTTTACGTTGGGCTTATGGCGACATCCATAATGCTCTGCTGTGTCCTCGATTTAAGTGTTCTTCCCATGGAAGCCTTACGACAAGGCCTTGTGAAGCCTTATCATCATACTCACAAAGTTAGTAATGCAAAACAAACTTGCCATGCACAGACACAATATTAAAAGCACCAAACGTACAATAAATAACAAACGAAGGCATCTGGAGCCTATTGTTGTTTGAAACGGACTTACTTATCCTTATATTTTGCGACTAAATATATTCAGAAAATATGTTAAGAGACACGGTATTGTCGCAACTGATTACCCTGTAACATGCGTGTCATATAAAAAACAAGTTGTAGGTGAAATACTGCCTGAAAGCCTTTGTCAATTATTAATGACTTTTTGATATGATGTCTGCATATTAATGTTATGTAAACATGTGCCAGGGGAAATGATAGAACATTTCTCGCCCTATTATGAATAGAAGAACAATGAAATTCAAGAAACATGGTCAGAGAACTGCGTTGTTCATGTGCCAGTCTTTTATTTTAGGCGAGTGACACAATTTACTTCACAGTGCAAAATCATACATGAAAACAAAATTTAACAAAATATTATCAAAGGAGGTTTTACCGCATTGGAACAAAACGTGCATCGCATTTCAATGGGATATGCACAGTGACCTAGAGTCCCGGTCGTGTATAACATTTTGATGGTAATTTCGCAGTGAATTAAAGTTCCAAAACGTATCTTGCAATATGATGGAACTTGCACAGTGACATAAAGTCGCAGACGTGTATCGTTTTATGATGGCAATTGCAAAGTGATCTGTATTCCCCACGTATAAGGCATCATGATGGCAGTTGCACATTAAGTTCTAGACACAAAGTATATTATATTATGATGGTCATTACACATTCACCTCTAGTCCAGACGAGAAAAAACAAACATTTATCACTTAATGTTTTTATCAATATAGTTAATTAAGCATAAGATCACAAAGCATTTACACTGTAACCCAATCGCAGAGAATTACGGTCCTGGACAAGCACTGATGAAACCAGATGAACTGTGAATGTCGACCAGTTCGTTTTCACTTCAAGTAATTGCATTTGCACGGTCGAAGTAAATGTAGATGCTATTTAGTCACATCTACGTGTGCAAGGTATTACTGCCCACTTTACTTAGTTACATTGTCTGGGGAAGGTACTGTCCAAGATTACATGTCGAAGATTATCGTTACGTTATAATGAATACGATTGCAAATTATTGTAACTATTGACATTATAGTGAACGAAGCATGGATGTTGTTAAAATTGAAATATACAACCCAATCGCATTCTATGCATAGATGGTGACGTCACTACGTTATTGTCACCTCTATACTAAGACGCATCACATTCCCCTGGTTTGGGGAATGATGCTTCCGCCAAAGTAGTTCTGCGTAGGAATAAAAATGTTAATAATTAAAGAAAAAAAGTTTCTTATTGTGTGCTTAAAACGGAATGTTGTTTAAAGAAATGTTATTTAATTATGTTTAAATGTGATTTTGAATCTCTATTAAGACTGATAGCGATTGTCAGAAGCATGCTTACCTTTATCTACTTTCGCTTTCACTTTTCACTCGTAAAAGAAGTGCTACCCACAATTCCTTTCGCGTTAGTAAACAGGTCAGTAAGACCGGTGTGTACACAATGACCCAATCGAGTACGTACAATGAACGACAAATATATATGTAATTCAATGATCGTTTTACAAACATTACGCTTTGTTCCGTTTACAGCTGTAGAGTACTAAAGAACAACAATATGGAAACTTCAAGATGAATAACAATTGAATAGCAGTATTGATTACTATATGATTAACATTCGCCCCTAACTGCAGACAGGAAAGACGGATGTCATAAAAATATTTTCAATAATGAAGGGTTATCGTATGCTTTTTGTAGATTATACGAATTATGATTTATTTCTAACTATATATACTGACTTTTCCAAACAGTGAGCACTAACAATGAAAAGTGTTGCTAATATGGAATGTTTTGCGGTGATATTACGACCTTGAAATGACTGTCATAACGTTAACATTTTTCGATAAAGCTCTTGCCAATGCAAACAATTAGTTAAAAAGCATTAAATAACAACAACAACAAACACATATCGCTTGTGGTTTTATTTAATTGCCACTGCTCATAAACATTTAAATGGCTCTAAAGACTCGTATATTGCAATAAATTATGAACAGCAATCAAACATATTGCCTTCATATATGTTAAGAGCGACTAAACCTGCAACAAAGTACCTGACTGGATGCATGGTTACATGAGAGAATTGATAGCTGTAAATATAAAACATTTTTTCATGAATCTTGTGAATGTAACTTACTTTAGTGCTTATAACGTATTTATATAATATTTACATTAAGAAACGAAACTTTCAGAATGCTCATGCAAATTACGACGAAAAATGTATGTTAACCTTAAATCGCAGAGAATTTGAAATGATTGTCATGAACTAGTAATTTAATACTTGGGTATCAGAAAGCACTCAATCGCTTAAACCTAACAAGAGACTGAAGAACACGAGAAGCGAATCTATGAATGTTTGATTGGTTAAGAGCAATTTATACTGTCGATGATGGAAACAGTAAGGCCCATAAGGTTGATTTGTGTGTGGAACGCCTGAGTAGACTTAATTTTTATATTATGTTTTCCCAATTCCCTTTAGATTTCATCCTCATTTTTTAGAGAAATCAGAATTTTTATTTCACGAAGCTGCGACAGTGTTCGATGTACGACTCTGATTTGGATCATAAATATGATAGTTTCTATTTAAATGTATTGACATTTGTCCAACTAAGTTTTATATGGAATATCGTTTTAGTTTAATTTTACATAAAAGCGTTAGTATAATCTGTAGGAGACAGGAGTTCTGGAAAAAAGTATTTGAAACGTTTACTCAATAGTTTATTTATGTTTATATTTCTTTCTTCGAATCGTTTTATTTTCTTATTTTCTGTTATTTTTATAACAAATTATTGATTACTTTATATCAAATAATTTACAAAATAACATTTTCTGCATTCCATGTTAAAAGTATGAAAAACGTTTGCAGGAATGTATGGCTATGAAAAGAGTTATCGCGAAGTTAGAGCGTATGTCTAACTAAATATGTATCGTTCTCTTTTAGCATCATTGTATACTGTGAAACCATTTATTTTCGACAGCACAAAATTTCGTCATTTTTATAAAAATGACGATTTCGTCAGCACTTAAATTCGCCGATTTCTGATTTTAAATTTAAAAAATATGCGTCAGTCAATATCCGATTTGTGTGTAATACATATTCGCGATCAATCGCAGTTGCGAAAAAAACGTAGTACGAATGCGAGAACACACTTGACAATCACTGCAGGAGGTGGGGCCTGTTTGCCACATGCCAATTAACTAGTCTTTTGTTATCAAGGGACAGTAATGGACCCTCTTAATGTATGCCATTCACACGTTCATCGTTATGATTAGCGGACAAGTGGGATCGAATAACCGTTAACGAGTGTTTGTAACAACGAAGCCAATTGCCAATTAGTCTTATTCTATTATTATAATACAGTAATAATATAATAGTTGGTATGATTTTTATTAAAATGCTGTCAATACCGTTTTAAAACTGCTTGTGTTATACGAAAGAGGTTCCAGATTGTAAAGTGTTTTTTTTTTCAAATAAAATGCTTTTTTATTCTGATATCAACATTAAAATTATAAACTCTATGTGTGTGTTTGTTCTTAAAAAGTAAACTACCGGTATATAAATCAATAATGTCAATAATTTAAAAATAAATAAATTGATACATATAAAATAGTAATAAGTGTGGTTAAACGCAAACAATCAAACAACAAACAGCAATTAAAATATTCTTTATTAATTTGTGATACATACGCATGTTGATCACACATCGTCATCTTTTCATTTGGTTTATTGTCTTTCATCGGCATTCGCTGCGTGATGGCTAATATGCAACACCCCTGAAAAACACAATGCACCTAATGGGTAATAAAGTTATAAACAATTAGCGCTAATTCATTACCATTCTACATAAACGAAGTCAACGCATTCGATACAGCTGTACTGCACACGCGTTTTAAAGAAGTGTAACGTGTCAGTTAAGTACCTTATATAATCTACATCCCTTTGTGTCAAAACCGGATTAATCTTGATTACGAAACAGCAGTGAATGTGTGCATGGATATTGTTGGAATTTAATGCCTTATGTCTACGGTAAAGTTTTAAAATATTGTTCAACTTAGTGTTTTTGTTCAAACATAGAGCATGATTGTTCGTTAGGATCTTAAATTCGCCGATCGGTCGACTGACGAAATTTATGAAAATTAATGCCTGACGATTAATAATGGTTTCACAGTAAATGAAGGACTGGCTCATCAAGCTAATATGATCCAGTTCTTAATCACGCCACAATTACGTTATAAATGTGATGTTATATGCCATATATGTTTATTATATAACACGTATCTCCATTTAATCACAATGCATGCTTGATGAGCCTTCAGGAACAAACCGCGATAACTAAAGTGTGTTCCCAACTGAATTATCTGATGAAATGTTTTGCAATGGATGCTTTAGTTATTTGTTGTGTAAAACATATAAATGAAGTTAGATAGTATAATATGTCGAATACATGCCTTTTACATAACGATAGCCGTTACAAAATATTTATAACCTTATTGCTATTCAATTGCTGTATGTCAAATATCTTTGCTGGTGACGGGTTTCGTCTCTTTTTGTAAGGGCATTGAGTTGACATAATGTGTTATGTTGATAGCGCCATAAGTTAGTAATGTTGAATCATTAATAAAAACATTGCTAAATTGCGAATCTATTTCGCACATTATAAGAGTCGAGTTATGCTTATTTAAACTTGTATGAAACATTATGTTATGAATAATTCTGGGCTAAATATTATGTTCGGCTTGCGTTCAAACCGGTGAAGACGCTTCATTCTTTACACCTTCCGTCCAAACGTAGAGACACCAGGCTGAATAATGTTTGTGTAATTATGCTTTCTTAGTATTATTCTGTTTTGTTGTGTCAAGTCTTTCAAATACCGAAAGACAACACTAGCCGATGGTGACAAGAAACTATCTCTTCTAATAATGTGTCTTAGATATCATGATTCTTCTATTTATATGCAGGCTTCTAGCACATAGTTTAAAGCATACTTCAGTTGTAGTAACATTCCAATATAATTCAACTAAAATTAAGAGCGGCTTTCAGTCAGCCTTATGCCTCAAGATTGAGTTTATATGTCCTGTATGTAACATGGCAATCCATTGCAGCAATATCGTGTTAACGAATGTATAACGCCGAAAGTATTTAACATGCAGAAAAGCAGTGCACTGAACAAAACACATGACTTTACAGTGATTTTTATTAACCGGTGTTAACGATGATACTCATTACATATCTAATAAAACTTTCCTCATGAACTGCATATCATAAATTACAGTTTTTCCTTCGATAACACAAAACAAGTTTAAATGCTAACGTGTCATAATTGAGAAAACATAATAACAACGATCTTTATCGTAAAGTAATGTAATTTAATGTATAAGTACTTTATCTTCATAAACAAACATGATAACGTTTTTATGCATAAAGGAATGCTTTCTAGCATAAAAATTATGTTCGTGATTTGAGATAAAACAACAATGAACATGGCCATGGTTTATGTATACTAAAACATGTTTAATTCAACTGATTACCATGTTACGTTATATGTAATATGTGTTTCAACCTTTTCAAAAATATTCCTTCACACTATCTTAAACAAAGAAAGTTGTTTAAAAAGATATAATTTTTCATATCAAAAGATGGATATATTGGTTAACATGTTTTTAAGTTAATATTTCTTAAAAGGTTTTTTTGAATTTCGTGTATTAAAATGTCAAACAATCGTACAAATTAGCACAGATAATAATGGAACATACAGTATCCGAGAAGCACTGCTGGACCGTTGGAAATGCGCTCATTAGAAACACTGCAACATCGTTATAAAGGGAATATGGCATTGTGCTCAATCAATCGATTTCTTAATTTGAAGGACACATGTGTTCGAAAATTTTGAGACAATCTGGTTATTCTCGGAATACAATATCGGTTTGAAATTCAATGACAAATGAGTCAGTCTTAAAAACGCAATGCGTTTTTCACAATTTTTACAAGTGTCGCAATACATAGTTATACACCATGAACTAGATGCAGCGTTAAGAGAGCCTTTTAATCAATGCATTATTTAAGTCGGTCTATCAAATCCCCCCAAATAAAGGAACAAAAATATCACACAAAACTGTTTTGGCATCGAATTATCATATATGTATGGCAACTTCGTAAATTGTATCAACTTGATTCAGAGAGCTTAAATTGTATTTTGATAATATAATAATAGCCCATCACTTTCGTAATATATTGCAAACAAATTCATATGTTGACGATGCCTGTCGAAAAAATACAAAAAAAAATTAGCCTTAATTATGCTCGTTATGTTTGAACACAAGCAAACAAGCTTACATTCTAAACACTAAAGTGGATTTAATATAATAATTGTCCTACCATCACTTTATTGCGACATTCGATTGAAGATACACTTGAACTGTATTGCTAAAAAAGGTGAAATACCTATTTGAAGTACATTAAATGTACTATTGTCAATGTTTTAAATGCTGTAATAATGATCTGAATAGTTCATAAACAGAGGTCATTTAACCCTTTTCGCTTTCAATTCGTCATTCAGGAGGATTGGTTGTCCTATGTTATGGATTTGTATTTAACAGTAATCACACCAGATGTTATGTGCAGACATTTGTCATTCAGAGATATATCAAGTGCCTTTTTATTAGTCATTAATGTAACGCTCCTATGTTGCTCAAATAAATATATTGTAATAAAACACATTATTTTATGGTTTAAAATGTACTTAAGCATACTGACAAGAATTAAAAAAAATATTTACTAGTACTGTTTGTACATATTTACTCATGAGACTGAAGTCATTACACATTTTACTTAAACTAATTTGATCTGTCAAAATACGTGTTTGCTGTATGTGTTTTTCTTAGGTAAGTATTTATATGTGTAAAATGGCATAAAGAACATTTTGCAGATAAAGCACTGTAGTAGCGTAAAACACAGAGATAAATTAATTAAAGGTCGTGGATAACACGTGGGTTTCTTTCGTTGTTCCCATAAGTAACGTTACAAAATCAGTTGAATTTATTATGGCTCGTTTAATATCTGTTGTAAAACACATGTTTAGGAAGGTCAGTTTCGGATACTGCATTTATTATTTGATTATTATTGTCAACGTTTTAATGTGTTTATGTCATCTTCTTTGCAAACAGATAGGCGTTAAAGTGTTTTTATCGAAGCATGCGATATGCAGAATCAGTATGGCATCTATTACCTAATACATAAATAAATGTGTTTTTCAAATACAGGTTTTCATGACGTAACTGAATGGCAAGTCTTACAAAAACTAATCTCTAACTAATTGAAAAGTGCGACAATTTGTTATTAGCATGTTAAGTTGTTATCCATTTTGTGTTTACAAGAAAACATGCCATAACTAATCAGACTTCTTAAGTGCGTGTGTTTGTCAATTACCATACCAGTTATTGTGTTTACCTTGTTACTCCCCACATTACTTTTGTCTGGGCCAAATTAGATCGTAGGCTCATTAAGAGACACATACTAGTATTTGATTTTCTAATTGCTGTGACCTTATCCACAGCAAGTACTACGCGATTGGTGACCACTTTGTCAAATATCGTATTATTTCAAATGGTATTTTTGTATCAAATGAAGCGTACAAAACTCGTTTCCATATCATAAGTTTAATGAACGCCGTCTCCCAAAATAATAAATCACGCTCAAATGATTTATGCAATAAGATGAAAAGAACATCGATGGAAAGAGTTAATATATTGTTTCATGATTATCAACTATAAACCTCGTTGCAGCAAGTATTTAGACAAAATCATGCTATGTTGTAATACGTGCAAGCTATGAATAAGCAGAAGACCGAAAGAAACTGGTAAACATAATGTTTGCTCTTACTGGACAAAAATATATGATTTATTGTCAACAAGACATAGAAACTGCATAGAACCAATACATGCGAATAGTGCATATATCCTATCTAAAATAAATTATGTAAGTAACAATATTGAGCATAGAAAAAAGCATCCATAAATCCTTATTATGCTAAATCCTCTCTTCACACGCTATGTGGATGTTAAGTACCACTGATTTCTTTTGTAATAAAATGTGGTTTACTGGTTATAAAACTAAAAAAGACTCCTTCACAATCCCATGTGTTGGGAATTCTTCAAGTGAATATACGGTGTTATATATAACCCGAGGCTGTCATATTTGTAACAAGAACCCCCGTAACAAACTGGTTATACGAAATAAGCATGGTTTTAAATTACGGTGACACAAATTGATGACCTTTAGACTGATTGCATCAGAGCGGAACTCATTTTATAATATATGGGTAATATTTTGTCATTTTTACCAAATTGAAAATAAAACATTGTTTTTCTTATTTGCATATGAAGTTGAATATAATTAAATTAATACAAATCATCGCTTAATATATGCATGTTTACAAAACAGTAGAGTGTTATAGCGCCAACCAATTAAGCTTGCAATAGTTGTTATTCGGAACTTGGTGGCCACAGATTTGTCCGCTAATTTGCACGATGAACAAATCAAAGAATCCGAATACCACGGGTTATGATTCGTTTGTCACTCTGCGAATATAACTGTTTTAGAAGTGCATTCAACAATTAAATGTTGTTTTTACCTTCTTATGAGTGTAGTTCCGAAGAAAGTCTATTGTTGACGAATAAAGCCTTATTCTTAGAAAACAAACCGTCCATCATTCCGTTTACTACTTAACCCATTTATGCCTAGTGGACTCTCCCATCCTTATAAATTGGATCAATTTATTTCCAAAATAAGGGATGTCTAGTATATTTATTTCTATATTTATAATATTTCTTACAGAAATTCCTTTAAGCAAACTGCGCAGACCCTGATAAGACGCCGCATGATGCGGCGTCTCATACTGGTATACGTTGTTTGCCAAGGCCTTTTTTCTAGACGCTAGGCAAAAATGGGTTAAATTGGGCTCAGACCTATTTGAAAAGATGTTGGCAGATCCTCAACGTTTTATTACTCATAAATGCAGTTATTGAACACAATTAACTGGTGCTCATGTTAGCGTTGAATGCAAACATAGCTGCGCCATGATCTGGGGAGTAATGATGTCTGAAAGACTATGTGGGTCCTAGCGTAATAGCACAAAGTTTCATTGTCTCTCTCTATATATATACAGCTGCCACTGCAAGCGAGCTTAACTTGCTTAAACCGAGAAATGATGTGCTTTATAAAACATATTGTTACAGATTGCTTTAGCTTCTTTATGGAAGTCTTACGTCAATCACCTCATTTCGGAGTGCATAAGCTTTGGCACAGTTCTCATCCTAACACATCTGTTAAGTGAATTGTTGCTCTCAAGTTACAGAAACACACACAAATCCTACCGTCGGAAGAACGGACGGCATAGTTTTTAATATATATGGAACTGCACATCCTCCACCAAATCCATTATGAAAGTTAGGGGGTATACAACATATTGTACGCTATCAAGTCAACATATAAATAAAGCGCGATACTTTAGGCTTTAACCATATTTAAATGATTGTTGTGTGACAGTACTTTGCTACCATACAAATACGTTCACGGATGCTTTTAAACAACACATTAATTAAGTTTTAATACAGTACGGAACACCCATGACGGTAACATGACCAGAATACTTTACTTTCTAATTAATGTTAACTTTTCAGAAGAATTTACTGTGTTAACTCGCTTGAACTATCTTTTATAGTATAACGTAATGTTGCCATCATGAGTTAACAGCAAAACGTAATTAAGGATGGATCGGGTAACAGATTGCCTTTAATTTAATCTTAAATGAGTTTGTATCTCGCCGAGCCGACGAACGGTTTTATTAACTATTGGTGCGTTTTATATTTAAAGATACATGAACGCAAATGAAAAGGGCCCTGCTGGCTGGCGAGGAATCCTTGACAGTTGGCTAAATAGTACGTGTTAAATATTCGTATCGATTTATAGTCTTTTTTGCGTTAACACGTAAACGGTAGAATTCAAAATCTTGTACAACCACGGAAAGGATCTCGTTTAAAATTTGATACTGTTGTCTAGAGAATTAAAACGATGTTTATTTCTAATCTGTGTGCTTACTATAACAGAAAATGACTTATTGATACCTATTTAACACGATATTGCAATTACTTAATTTATTTTTCAATAATTGTGCAAGAGTTAAGCTAAAAACTGATTTTTATCTCGTACTAAACAAACTCAATCTTGAAAGAAAGGCCAACTGCAACATGGCGTCAGTACATATGTCATACCCGTACAATGTATAGATTGTTTTACTGAATGTGATATATGGTATGTCTGTTCCTATCGCCCTTACAACTCTGCTTTTATCGGAGTCTTCAGTACGGTAATTCAAACACGTAAATCGCATTGTGATAAGTACACATTGACCTCAGTAACGAGAGAACATTCACTTATCACTTCTACAGGCTTCATGATTAACGGGGTTTACACACGGGATGGACAGAATGAAAACACACCGTTAAGAACTTAATGTTTGCAAATATCTCAAGTTATTAAAATATGTTTGCAAAAGTATTTAATACATAAAATACAGTTTTTCTTGCAGTTTGTGCCGATATATTAAGATTTAAGATTTTTGTTATTGAATACATCTGAAATCGGTGCAAAATTTCACATTGCGTGCAGCTTAATAGTGTATATGAATGGCTGTAGACATCGAATTCTTTGGCCAAGAACACAGTCTTATTACATAAAGCATTTTTTTATGTATTTCACTTTACCCTAAGCCGCATAAAAATATGTAGTTTATGCACTAGCTGAAATTGTTAAGAAAACTTGTTGAAAAAGGTTATTTTTATTTTTATTTATTTTTATTTTTATTTACCGGTGTGTTAACATCTATTAACATCCGTTTGCGAACCCATCAAAGTCGCGTGATCTTGCACCCTGTATACTGTGTTGATCAATATAACGAAAGAGTTTATTTTGCGTGGGGGAGGTTTCTGTCGAGTTAAATTAGTTACATTTCTACGGAAGCCCTGGAGGGACATTTTTTGTTACTTTTCATAAGTTATTTGTTATTAATTATTACTTATTACTTAATAGCTACGAGTTTATACGCGCGAAAAAACAGAAGCATAGAGATGGAGGACAGCTCTAGTGACGGCGATTCCTCGGTATATTATGTACTCATTTATTTGATTTATTCATAAATTCATAAACTGATACACAAGAGCTGTCACAGTTGAAACATGTGACACGTTCTGTAAATAAACATGTAAATAGATATGTGTATATAAAATGTTTGCTTGATGTACTATTCATTCTGCAGCCATTTATTGTGTTTAAGAGAGCTCGATTTACTTCAAAATTATTCTGTCCGGAGTGGCTCAATCTGAATGTAGGAAGATATCTCAAGTGAGGAAGAAAGAATTTCAGTGTACGTTAACCGGTAGTGTTGTGCATAGTGTTCTCGGTTGTTTATTTCACGCCCTTTGTACTAGTACACATCGTAAACTTGGATAGAAATCTTTTATTTGTCATGTTGTTATTTTTTCCTTAACATTGTTATTATTATTATTATTATTATTATTATTATTATTTTAATTATTATTATTATTATTAGTAGTAGTAGTAGTAGTAGAAGTAGTAGTAGTAGTAGTAGAAGTAGTAGTAGTAGTAGTAGTAGTAGTAGTAGTAGTAGTAGTAGTAGTAGTAGTAGTAGTAGTAGTAGTAGTAGTAGTAGTAGTAGTAGTAGTAGTAGTAGTAGTAGTAGTAGTAGCAGTAGTAGTAGTAGTATTGCCATTACTACTACTATTATTATTATAATCGTATATTAATCTTATGTCCTGGAAGTACTGTACATCTATTGCCCTTGAGTGTTTGAGTACTTTGCAAAAACACATATCGCAATTTTAACAAGCTAAACACTGCTTGACTTTGTAAAATTAAAAAAAAACAGCGAAAAAAGCTAACCTATGTAGCTTGTTGTCATTTGTATTTATAAGGAGTTGTGATGTACTGTATGGAATACGACCAGGAACTACTTTAGAGGTTCTCAGAGCAACAAATATATTTCATTTGAATTTGACCTTTAGGTTTTGGTATTTGAGGTAACATATTTCTTTTGAAATTGTACCGTGCAGGGGGTCTAGTGCACGCCAATATTAACATGAGCCAATAATACTACATATAAATTGTCCTTGGGGCTACCTGCCTGATGATTAGACATATGATTGAACAATTATAACTAAACGAAACTTGATCAACCTAATATCCGAGATGGGATCTACAAATAAAACTGGATGGGCAACTCAAATCACGGAATGGTTATCACTGAGATCTAGAAGACGGGCGCAAGGAACACTGGTCTGAGGATGTAATACGCTAGCTCTTTGTGTAATAAGCCTGGTCAGCATATCACAATATCCTTGTCGCTTCATAGATCGCAGCAAACGCAATGTTTATGCAATAATAATCCACGGGCAAGGAATAGTGAGTATTTCTAATGTCTCGCTTCTGCTGGTTTCCCATAGCCCAAACAAGTCTGGTACGAGGTATTCGCAAGGAGTTAATGCAGAATTAGCTATCACCAGCTTAATTTCCTTTTCTATTACCGGACCGATGTTTCTTGACCGACGACGTGAGCAGTTTTGCCTAATTCCCCATGAGCTGCTGATTATATAGTCACAGGTCACATGACTTTATGAATTAGCCCGGGTCATACCATTTTAATAACCAGATGTTTAATTGCGTGGAGATCAACTTGAATAACTGCTAAATTTAATTACTGAATACATGTTTTTTTCCAATGCATTCATGTGAAACATAATTCCTAACAATTATTAAATCATTGCCATCCGATTTACCAATTATTTAATTAACTGTCATATTTTGTAATTTTATATTTCTAACTAACTACCCCACCAGGCATACATGTTGTTACAAAGGAAATACGAGAGACAGGGCAATTGTCATTACAAAATAAATAATAAAAAGTACTGTAGGCAGATAATCAATAATCAAGCAAACCAAGAACACTGCATTCAAAGACTTTGGATGTTTTGACTGTTTTCAATGAAATATCCTATCTTAATTGATGTTCCCCTACAAGAATAAAACATATCTTTTTCCAGGTCGTCCAATTTTGACAATTATTTATTTGTTGGGGGATGGTCCGAATCAAAATTGTTAGATCTTCCCTTTTATGTATACAAATTCAGGCATTTTTTTTATCCCTTCTGGTCATTTTCTGAGTGGGTCAAACAAATTCCATAAGGTGGAAGTCCGGCCCTAATTGTTAGCATGAGAGAGGCATCTGAAGTATAGAAGGTGGATCAGACCCCGCCCTGATGCTGGATAACCCAATTCATTGTGTTCTGGTGAGGGATCAAGGGTCGTCATGGCCCTCTTGCTTGTTTAAAATATTTTAACAATTCACTGTACTTTATTTTCAGGCTGACGAATCTGCAAAAAGAACACAAAGAATTGAAGAACTTGTTCACAAAATATAGTCAAGGAGGATTAACATAATCAAGGAAACCAGAGAGAAAAAGTCTACACCAGTTCCTAAGGTTTCATAACCAGCCAGATTTTAAAATAATTTCACAGAATTGATCCTTGGGTAGTCTTCTACTGACTTCTCAAGAAATTGAAATCATTTCGAAGTCTGCATGCCATAGCTGTACCAATGGGTCATATTATGATTTAAAAAAAACATGACAAATCAAACACTTGCCTATTTTGAAACTAATTTGACAGAAATGATATTTGAGTAGTCCTCTGCCAAATTGCTCAAGGAATAGAAGTCTGCATGGAACTCTCATTGGCATAGCAACCAAGCGGAAAATATTAATATATATTTTTTTGACTCAAATGTGTTAAGCACTCAGCCAAACTACCACCTGAGTTGTAAATAATTTCACAATAAAAGTCCTTTTGTATGAAGATTACTCAAGGAATTGAAATTCATATGGACCTCTAGTTATGCCCCACTTCGCAGCAGGTTGGGTTTATTGCTTTTTAAATGTCGGTCGGTCCGAGACCGAACAGTTTCAGGATGATAACTCAATAATGTTTTGACCTAGGACACGAAACTTGATAGGTAGGTTGGCCTTGACCAACAGATGGATGACCCCTATTTATTGTTAGGGCAGTAGGTTTAAGATCAATGTCACAGTGACCCAGAACAGTGAAACGGTTTCCGGATGATAACTCAAGAACAGTTCGGCCTAGGATCACGAAATTTTATAGGGAGGTTGACCATGACCAGCAGAATACCCCTATTGATTTTTTGCAAGTTATAGTTGGCCAGAGGTCAAGGAAACGGTGACCTGGATCGGGTAAAGCGGTTTCCAGATTTTAACTCTATAATGCTAAGGTTAGAATCAGGAAATTATAGTCCCCTGCGTGGAAAAAGTTCAAACAGTCTTTAAAGTTCTTAATTCGGGTCTCATTCTTGAAAATAGCTTAAAACTAACAGCCCAACGTTACCGAATGTATCAAGGGGGGCATTTAGTGTTCGACAAGCTCTTGTTACCATAGCAACTAATAGGAGGTTTCATTTAAAATTATGAGCCACTGGTTTGATTTCAAAATCATGTTATAACGGTTATCCTTCAAGTGTATATGGAAATAAAAATCCAAATGGAACTCTGGTTGTCTGGTTAAAAATTAAAAGCTGACAAAGGTACTTTTGTAGCTCTTGGACTCCGGTTAGCGATACAGAGCCATCTTCGCCCTCTTGTTTTCTTTATTACAGTACAGCATATTTACTTTTAGCTCCTATAGTTTGTTGGTGGGTTTATTTCAGATTTAACAGTATGTTCAAAATTCACATGGTTATTTTTCATTCAGTTGGGTCTCATAAAATGGTTTAGCAATGTAAGACATGAGTATTACCTGATACTAGGACACTTAATCCTGGGGAGAGAAATTATGTTTTTAGGTAAATGCTTAACCTTAATTGTCTTTTTTAATGCTATAGAGAACTGAAGTTTGGTCCAACCTTGATTATTTATGGTCAAAATGCTTGTCCTCTTGGTCAATTTCAATCTGGGTCTCATTTATAAAATAATCATGGTAAAAAACTGCAGTCAATTTGTAAGTAGAGATGATAATGGCACTCATGTCCCTCTTGTCGTATTTACTGAACCATCAATATTTGTAAATATTGATATATTGACCCGGTATATTGTTAATTAATAAGAAATACCTTATAAGCAATAAGAAATAACGTATAAGTAATAAGAAATAAGTAATAACTAATAACAAAATAAGTTACAATTAATAACTAGTAAGAAATAACTAAAAAGTAATAAGAAATAACAAATAAGAAATAAGATATAAGAAATAACAAGAAATAACGAATAAGAAATAACAAAAAAAGTAAAAAATAAATTGTCAATACAAGACAAGCTTGATTTTTGGTAAAATTTACAAAATGTTCCGTGTTGACATGATTTATTATGCCCTCCATCAGAGATGCCAGGTAATATTAGTTTGCAAATGTCAGCCTGGCTGTCTATCTGTACACCAGAGTCTTGTCCCCTCTATAACTAAACACGTTTTTTTAATCCGAACTTCATTAAACGTATCTACGTGAAGAAGTCCTTTGACATATTACGTTTAATACATTAACAACATACCACCAACCTGTAGACAGGTGCAATAACTTCACAAACCTTTCTCAAAATAACGGCTTTTTTATACATACTTAATAGTATAGCATTAACTTTCCATGTCCATATATGACTAAAGATTATCTGTCTGTCTATGTCTATCTTTGTTTCTCAGCCTCTGTCGCTATATGTCTGTCTGTCTGTCTGTCTGTCTGTCTGTCTGTCTGTCTGTCTGTCTGTCTGTCTGTCTGTCTGTCTGTCTGTCTGTCTGTCTGTCTGTCTGTCTGTCTGTCTGTCTGTCTGTCTGTCTGTCTGTTTGTCTGTCTGTCTGTCTGTCTGTCTGTCTGTCTGTCTGTCTGTCTGTCTGTCTGTCTCTCTCCCCTCTGATAGCACCTGCTTATCTTGTTTGTTTTCTTAGGAACCTTAAATGGAAACATTCCTATCTCAAATTGGACTCACTAAGGTAGGCATACTTGTTTACAAACGAGGGCATTCATTGACACTGTCCCAATTTTAATGCCCCCCCCCCCCTACGAAGAAGAGGGGTTATATTGTTTTGCTGGATGTCGGCGACGGTCGGTCGGTCTGTCTGTCTGTCTGTCGGTCTGTCGGTAGACCAGTTCGTTTTCCGATCAATAACTCGTCAACCAATTGACGAATTGGCTTGATATTTCCCATGTGCATTGGCAATTGAAATTGGAGTCACTAGGTCAGAGACAAAGGTAAATATCACACTTAATGTAAAAATGGTTTCCAATCAATAACTTGTCAATAATTGTTGTCAATAATGTACCGATTGTCTTGATACTTCTCATGTGCATTGGCCTTGTACAGTAGATTACCCCTATTGGAATTGGTCACTAGGTCAAAGGTGTCTGTCACATAAAAAGTGAAAATTGATTCCTGTCAATAACTTGTCTACGAACTTGTCTACGAATCGACTGATTGGCCTTATCATTTCCATGTGCGTTGCCTTGGACAAAAGATTACCCCTATTTCAGTAGCTAAGTCACATCAATATGATAACATTAACTCGTGTGGTTAGTTTTGTTCTATAAAATCCTGCCCTGTTTGCGGGCATCAGCCTCCGACCTTGCAGCTCGTGTCATTTTCTTATATCTTGGCTCATGTTGTCTTTTTGTTTTTCAGAAGAAACAAGATATTGGTCAAGGCAAAATCGGAAGTGGAAAACACACTATATAAAAATTATACATTGGATGGCAGCACTTTTCAAATGAAAAGTAAAGAGTCGTTACTAAGGCAAAAGGAGGAGGTGTACAAAGAATGGATTACAATGCAGATGCAGATCTAACTGTGGAAACAATAATTGAAAGACGTTTAAAGAAATATTTCCCAGAGGAAAGAGTCAGTTAGGTTAAATGTTTGCTTGAAGATATCCCAAGCTGATGCATAGCTGCATGCACAAAACCCCATGATCATACATAGGGACATCAAGCCTGAAAATGTACTTGTTGCAAACGAGTTTCATATGTTGAAATAATGTGATATGGGTCTCAGGAAAATAAAGACAACAAACACTATTATGACAATTGTGGCTGGGATTTGATTACAGCCTGGAACTCCTGCATATCAGGCACCGGAGATCCTTCTTGAAAGACAAAGTGCAAATGAAATTACAGACATTTGGAGCCTTGCATGAACTTTAGTGTTTAGTTTTTAGTATTTACTAAAATGCCCGTCTGGAACAGCTCTCATGATCAAGTGCAGTACATAATGAGTAGAATGAAACTGAAGGCCACACCAGTTGCTTTAGAGTAACTTGCCTAATTGGCAGATCCTGACTCTGAAAACGTTGAGAGTAAAATCCACAGGATGAGGGACTGAGCTACAGTAATGATGGTAGACCTCATTCTCTCCAAATAGTTAGATATTTTCATGACCTGTTAAACGACGAGGTCATTGGGCAATAAACTGAACTCTGACGTGCCCTTCAGCTAAACGTTGAGAGTAAAATCTAGAGGATCTTATATAAGGGAGTGAGCTACAGTAATGGTTGTCGACCTAAAGCTCTCCAAATAGTAAGCTATTTTCATGACCTATTAGGCGACAAGGTCATTGGGCAATGAACTGAACTCTGACGTGCCCTTCAGCTAAAATATGCCTTTTTTCAAATAACCATTACTTGGTCGGTTGATAATTGCACACATTTTACTGAGCTGAACATGCTATCAGTATGACAAATCTGTTGTTTGTAAATCTACTTTTTGCATTTATTTTACCATGTTAGACATTAACATAGACTTCATTTACAAGTTCATACATAACACATTGGTAATATAATATAACATATATGAATCACTCGTTCAGAATTGTATTTATATTTTTCAAAAGAGTAAAACAATACAGTGCATTCTGTCACAATAGTTCACACACATACAACATATATTGTCAGTATAAATCATTTTATAGAAGAGGCAAATAAAAAAGCATGCATTCAGGCGGATTCACACTCGCTGTCACAAACAAAAAACACACACACACTCACGCACACACACGGACGCACACACACACGCGCACCCACGCACACACACGAACGCACAAACAAATGCTTGTATAGGTACCTTTCCGGGGACCTGGACTTTAACATAATTTTTGAGGACATCATTAAAACGTGGTCCTTTCGCAGTTGCAAAATAAATGAAAACGAAGATATAGGTAGGAAAGAAAACTTTCTATAAAAAAATACACGCAGTAGTTACCACAGAAAACACTTCAAGGACCTCTCTTGCTGAGCTACACTTACGAGGACATTAAAGCGAGAACGTTTATTTGCATATTTCACACACACTGGACATCTACATACAACACAATGACCTTCATGTGCATATACCACACACTGGAAAAGTTCGTACAAATTAAGGACTTCCAACGCGAGGACCTTTATACATTCAATGCGCAGATTTTAGATGACAACAATTACACAAATTCACTGACACCGGGTTCAAAGTTTCCAATTAATTAATCGATATTATTTAACAGTGTGCTTAGTCTGTTACATCGTCAGTGATGCTTGACATCAGCCCATAATCCAGCTTTATAATAATATTGCTCAAATCAGTCTTTTACCTCAAGGTTTCCATGGGTTCAACCATTCTTATTCCGAAAGAAATTAAAATTGTTGCTGTAAGAGAATCACAATATCATCAATAGTGTGTCAATACGTGCGTAAAACTGCAAATCATATGACTAAGGCAATAAAGAGCAGAAGTGGTTTGTACCATAAATAGATATTCAAAACACACTTTAATAGGTGGTTAGAAATATTCAGGTTCGCTTACAACTGTGGACACATCGGAAATCATAATCTAACTCCTTAAACCAACAAAATAACTTACAAAGTCACAAAAGGTTTCTGATTTTTATTTTCTCTACTATTCTTAAGTACAAATAAAGTAAAATAGTGAACATGTTTGTCATAAAGTAACTTAACAGAGGTTTAACTAAAAGATAGCTTAGTTATTGTTTTAAGAATTTAATATAAATATAAATATAAACAAAGCCAAGTTTATCAATTTGATAAGAAAAACTCGCAGTTGTTATTAATAAGTTCTTTTATAGCCAAAGAATTAAATATTGAAAAATCTTGCTCGAATGACATATTATAAACATATTGTAAATGATGCATCAACAATATCGACACCAGACTTACATCGTTATTCAATTACATTATAGAAACACGAATTATCAGAAAAACTTGTCAATCTGTGTATTAGTTTTACTTAATGAAACAATAGTTCCAAGATTACCTTTTATTTGCTTACATGACAATCACTTATCACTCTTTATAACTTTGTTTTGATGCATGGCCTAGTTGTTTACCCCAGATGACCCATCTTGTCTTTCATATAACTTAGGCAAAACTTCAGACAAAGTTTGGTATAGATGCAATCATAACAGTGACTTCTGGAGTATTCACAAGGTTTTCCAGAAAATTTCCCTAGTGACCTAATATTTGACCGAAAATTACCCATTATCAAACTTGACCTACATATTATTGAAACAAACATTCTGACAAATTTCATAAAGATCCAATCAACACAGTGATTTCTGAAGTGTTCATAATGTTTTCCCTTAACTCTCTCTCGTGATCTAGTTTTTTTCCCCCAAAATGGCCAAATATCGAACTTGTCAAATTTTCTCAATATTAACATCCTGACCCTGTTGTGCTAAAATTGGGCTAAAAATTAAGTTCACAAGGTAAAGATTGATGGGTCTCACTTTATATGATGCGTAGCGGCTTATTTACCAAACCTATGAATAACGCAGGAACAGGTAACTAACGCAAACACAATTTGCTATTCCGCGTCCATAATTTCAAATAACAAAAAGGATCTTAAGAAGCCGCTAAATACGGGAGGGGAAGTAGGGGCGGTCAAATAAGCCTAAGGCTTTCGATGCAATCGAACTTAAATTAATATGTATTAACTAACAGATGAGGCAACTTTACGAGCTTTCTGTACGATATATAACAAGAGTTTTCGGTTATTTAGTATCGCAGCAATCATAACGTTGACCTTTTCCGGAAAAGTTGTAAAGTTGTATTATTTCAGCAAATGTACCAGGAATTTGTTTGTAAAATAAAAAACAGGGAACCGACTTAAGTACGTTAAGTTTTGAGATTTTCTAAATATTGCGTTATTTTTTCAACATGTATGCCTTTAGGGTTGATTATACTAATGTGTATTTTTCCAGATGCAACCTTGATTAAAAAATAGAAATACATCAAGTAATATTAGATCTTTAAGTTTGTTTACAGATTGAAATGTATACTTGATACTTGTAGCATTTAGTATTAAACACATTTCATTATTGTAAAGCCGGGGTATTACTCATTGTAATATGAGTTAAGGCATGAAATATTAACTAATCACAATAATTATTTTACTAATGTTCATCATTTGCAATGTGTGACGGCACGTGCTTTGAGACATCATTATAAATGAACACTTGAATACGTATTCCATTACATTACTTGATGACTCTTGTTGTCATAATTTGAAGAGTACTGTTATTCATTTCTTTGTTCCTGATCAAGAGCGCTGTATTTGTACAGTTTAAATCAGTATGTATATAATGCACAATTTTTACTTGCTCAAGTATTCAAATATTGCATTACTTAAAAGCCTTGGTCTGTTTTGTCCAAGCCTCTTACGTATGTTAGTAGACAATAAGCCTGCTCACAAATATATCACACTGAAGGAATGTCTATTTACTTATTTTACTTCCTGATGATTCACGTACAAGTATGTAAAAACTTGGTTTTTAATAATTAACTTCCCTGTGGTGGTTTTTGTTACATTATTTTGAAGTAAAAATAACTTCAACTTCACTACATGCTATCAGAGTAGCATGTTCCATGAAACAATACTTTACCGAATTCATTGCAATTGTTAACGTCCGATCTAAATAAAAGATACAATAATAATTGTTAGTTTAGTTTACATTATTTTTCAGGTGATAACACACACACACTCACGCGCACACGCGCGCACGCACATGCTCGCACGCAAGCATGGACCTACGTACTAACATGCATACAAACAATGCAAATTTTGTTTAAATGGTTCAAGAAAGATATCTAGCAATTTAAGAGCATATGCCAAACATAAAAAAATATTTCTTGATTCTGTAATTGTTAGTACTTTGCGGTTGGCATTTTAAACATAAACGAGTTCTTATGGTTTAGAGCATGGGCACATATAAAAAATTGTATACGTACTTGAAGAGAAATTCTGTTGGTTTAAAAATATTGTATGTAGTGGATTCATTTTTTATTATTTGTTTCATATTTGTTTTAAATAAGGGCAATTTCTGCTTCTATCTGTACTTTTATCTTGAGATAATTTAGAAAAAAATGCTGATTGATAATTTGTTTGAGCACATGTGTCATACTTAAATGCAATCATATTTAAAGTAGAACAAATAAACATCAAATTAGCCCTATGCTACAATAGAACTTTAATGACTTAAGATTGCAAATAGATAATACATTTTTTCAAGATATTAAGGTAATAAGATGTAAAACTGAAAACAGTGATCGATTCACTACAGAGATTATGAATCATAGCATTTAATGATACATATTTCAGCTTTATTATGACTAACAGATTCACAAAAGTAATCAGTCACCTTGTTCCCAAAAGCTGAAAGTGTTGGAGTTTCCTTGACTGATATTCTATGACTTATAGAAATGACTGTTTTAGCAGCTGGGAATAAACTTGAGCTGGCCGCTACCACTTTGTCATCTGGAGATAGAAAAAGGGAGTCAAAGTGCTTCTTTATAAAAACCAAGTAAGGGCATGTGTGTTCATCAAACAAGTTACTTGCAAAAGTATGCTGTTTGATGAGCATACCCCTACTTGGTTCCATGACAGCAAATTAAACATATATTTTGAAGATCAAACAAGGTAAAGGCACAATGGAGAATACCAGAAGGAAATATGGGCGGTTGGAATGGTCATAAGCAACAAATGTCAAAGTCATCTCAGGAATAACACCAAAATAGGGGTCAAGGTTAATGAGGCTGTGTAAAAAAGTTATGGTAGACTCCATGGTGAAAAATGAAATGAGCGGCGTCATTCAAAACTTTTTCTTAAGTTATATATGCCAAATCTAGCTACTATGTATCCTTTCAACTTACGGTTACTTAACAACAACTACTTACTGAGAAGACAGGAGCTGGATTCCTGGTCCATCTGTGACCCCTGGTGTGAGAGGTCATGAGGACAGGTCAGCAGTGTGTCCACATTATATTTTGGGTGCTGTTGATTAGTGGGTCTCTACTCACGGACCACATCCACCTAGAAATGGGCAGGTACAGATTTGATTTGGTTTTAAAATTGAACTGTCACTGTCAAGTGTTCTCTGGGTGGCAAACAGAAACAAGCCCCTGTGAACTTGACCTTTTACCTGTTAAAATGTCCACAATACAAATTAAGTTCCAATACTCTGTGTCATTAAGCTGCCTAACTATTAATTCCTCACTATACCTAGCAATTAATTGATCAGAACGGAATATTATTAAATCTTTTTCATGATTAACTAGAGCTTTGTCACAGACGTGACGTATACACCCACATGCTGCATTGACACAGACTATTTTGCATGTTGTCTTCATAAAACAAGAGAAACTAATTACGGCGATGTTTAAGAATTATTATGCCATTATCATTTATGGCCATTTTGATCTTTGAACTCTTGAATTCTTTCGCATGATACGCCGTCAAATGACTGTGAACACAATTAATGTACAGAGTCATTTTAAAATCTCATATTAATGATATAGTATGGCCCGGACAAGATCATTTATGGCCGTTTTTCACCTTTGAACTCAAAGTGTGACATTGACCTTGGAGATATCGACGAAATTCTTACGTGCAACACACCGTCCAATGATGTTGAACAAATGTGCCAAATAATTTTAAAATCCCACAATGAAAGACATAGTTATGGCCCGAATAAGCTCATTTATGGCCATTTTTGAGCGTTGAACTCAAAATGTGACCTTGACCTTGGAGATATCAACGTCCAATGACTGTGAACAAATTTGCCAAATGATTTTAAAATCTCACAATGAAAGACATAGTTATGGCCCAGACAAGCTCATTTATGTCCATTTTTAACCTTTGAACTCAATGTGTGACCTTGACCTTGGAGATATCGACATAATTCTTTCGCGCGTAACACCGTCCAATGATGGTGAACAAATGTGTCAAATGATTTTAAAATCTCACAATGAACAACATAAGTATGGCCTGGACAAGCTCATTTATGGCCATTTTTGACAGTTTAACTCAAAGTGTGACCTTGACCTTGGAGATATCGTCGTAATTCTTTCGCGCGACACACCGCCCAATGACTGTGAACAAATGTGCCAAATGATTTTAAAATCTCACAATGAATGACATATTTATGGCCCAGACAAGCTCATTTATGGCCATTTTTGACCTTTGAACTCAAAGTGTGACCTTGACCTTTGAGATATCGACATAATTCTTTCGCTCGACACATCGTCCAATGATGGTAAACAAATGTGCTAAATAATTTCAAAAACTCACAATGAACACATAGTTATGGCCCGAACAAGCTCATTTATTGCCATTTTTTACCTTTGAACTCAAAGTGTGATCTGACCTTGCAGATATCAATGTAATTCTTTCTCGGGACACACCGTCCAATGATGGTGAACAAATATGCCACATGATTTTAAAATCTCACATTGAACGACAAAAGAATGACTCGGACAAGCATTTGCCCTTTGAACTCCAAGTGTGACCTTGACCTTGGAGATATCGACGTTATTCTTTTGTGTGACACACCGTCCCATGATGGTGAACAAATGTGACAAGTCATTTTAAAATCTAATGACAAATGACATAGTTGTGGTCTGGACAAACTTTCTGTTTAAAGCGACCCTGTGACCTAGTTTTTTACCCGGCATGACCCATATTAAAACTTGACCTAGACATCATCTAGTTTGATGAAGATCGGATGAAATTTTCGGGACAGACAGATCGACAGACAGACAGACAGACAAAGTGACTCCTATATAGCCCCCATTACCAGTAATGGGGGTATAAATATGAATAATTGAATCATAAACAACAACTAGTGACCTGAAAATCGATAGGGGTCATCTGCCAGTCATGATCAATGTACCTATGAAGTTTCATGATCCTAGGACTAACTATTCTTGAGTTACCATCAGGAAGTAATGTAACTTTTTCGAGTCACTATGACCTTAACCTTTGACCTAGTGAACTGAAAATTTATAGGGGTCATCTGCCAGTCATGATCAATGTTCCTATGAAGTTTCATGATCCTAGGCGTAAGTATTCCTAAGTTATAATCCGAAAACCATTTTACTGTTTCGAGTCACTGTGACTTTGACCTTTGACCTAGTGACCTGAAAATCAATAGGGGTCATCTGCCAGTCATGATCAATGTTCCTATGAAGTTTCATGATCCTAGGCGTAAGTATTCTTGAGTTATCATCCGGAAACCATTTTACTGTTTCGAGTCACTGTGACCTTGACCTTTGACCTAGTGACCTGAAAATCGATAGGGGTCATCTGCCAGTCATGGTCAATGTACCTATGCAGTTTCATGATCCTAGGGGTAAGCATTCTTGAGTTATCATCCGGAAACCATTTTACTGTTTCGAGTCACCTTGACCTTTGACCTAGTGAAATGAAATTCAATAGGGGTCATCTGCAAGTCAGTATCAATGTACCTATGAAGTTACATGATCCTAGGCCTAAACGTTCTTGAGTCATCATCCGGAAACCATCTGGTGGACGGACCGACCGACGGACCGAAATGTGCAAAACAATATTTTCTTCGAAGGGGGGCATAATAAATTTAATATCACATAACGGGTCAACATCTATTACAAACATTTGCAAATTGCTATTTCACTGTTGATTGTATATCGGCTTGCATTGAATAGCAGAATTAAATCTATTTATAAAATGTAAGAGCCACCATTTTGGTTTCACCAGGATTTATATAAGAAAAGCTTTATGAAATATTCTATAAGTGATTATGATATTGACCAATCTTATAACACATTATGATTAAAGCCATTAATGTTGTTGTGGGTCACAATCTTACTATACCTAGGAGCAACATATGTTTACTGTTATGACAATCCAGGAACAATTGTTAACATTTGACAAATTTGAGTATAAATTTTGTACACGGCAGTTCTGCTACATTCAAAGCGCATTAAACATCTGATTCATTTGATTGTGAATTTTTTACCATATCTGTAAGAGTCAGGCTACCTGCCCTTTGTTTAATTATCAGACAAGAATATTTAGAATATTTAATGAACTCAGAAACTGCTGAAATTTTCTTATTGATAAGAATAGTTTCTAGACTAGTTTAATAGCAGGATAAAAGCTTGATTAAAACTCCTTTTGATGTGTGTATGCGTCTTTAATCCACCAAATTACTTTTCATTAACCCTTTCTCAATCAGAAGCAAAGTGAAAATGGCCATGTGCAAACAGCATAAAACCAGAACAGCCTGACAGTAACTGTTCAGATTTTATGCTGTTTGCTGCTCATCTGTATCTAAGGGTTGGAAATGAGGCCTTTATAACTTGAATCTAGTAAGAAATAGAGGATATTTGTTGGATTCGGTGGATTATCGATTTTAATTCACTCGTGATCATATAAAATATAAAATAAAGATTAGCTAAATCTATTTACAAGGGTTGCTTTAACAACAGTATTCACCAACTAGGTTACTCTAATTTTGTGAAATATTTTTTTCTAATGGAGTAAGTTATCGAAATTAATATAGTTATTATTCCCAAACACATTCTCAATAAGTTGAATTAACAATTAAACTTTACTATTGTGTTTGGTGTGTGGATTACAATGCTACAATTTTAAAATCAAAAAACAAAAATACAATTCGATAATAAAAAGCCTATAGCCTCCAAACAGCTAAATGGCTTCAACATTTTTTTTCGACAACATGATTCTGTGAATCCTAAATTGAACTGATAACTCCAAAAGCAGTCTCAATGTCTAACCCAATGCCATCCCAGCGCCTCCCAGCACCCACCTTGGCACAGACTTGCTTGCTCCTGTGCATCACAGACAGGAGCATGTTGTTGGAGTTGTTTCCCCTCTCTATCAGCTCGTTCCTCATCCTGTCATAGATGTACAGCAGATAGTGTGTGTCCTCCCTGGCGTACTCTTGCAGTTCCTCTGGCAGAGGCCTGGTTAGCAACACAAGTATATAAGCATGACAATAGTGGCCTGTCACTTACATGGGTGCAACAATGGTCTGTTTAGTTTAAACCTATTTATTTTAGCTTGATTGTATCAAAGCCTCATGCTCATTGAAACGCTTTCAAGTCCGTTTCCTGGGACTATGAACCAGTACTTGGTGTCTTTGGGGAAGATCAGAAGAAAGCCCCCACAGTGGGGGTTTAACCCGTAACTTCCAGGTCCCTAAGAAGACACCATAACCACTTCACCACGGCAACATTTAGGTCTGGATAGCAACACAAGTAAATAAGCATTACCCGCGTGGCCTGGTAATCAACAAAACTGTATAAGCCTCATTCTGGGTAAACTGGGCTAGATGTATGGGCATAAATGGTCTATCCAGATTAGCCTGTAGAGTCCCCACAAGCTCAGAAGTGACGAAACATAAAGCTATACTGGATTTTGGTTTTAAGAGACCTCCTAAACAAGAAATCTTTATAAGCGGAGAGTGACGCCATTGATTTACCTGTGCAGACTGCATAGGCTAATATGGGATGACACTTCATGCACTTGCATTAAGCCCAGTTTTGCCAGAAAAAGGCACATTACAGGGCACAAAACTTACCTGATTCTCCAATCCGCCATCTGATACTGCTTGTCAGCGTCCACGTCACAGTACTGCTGTAGCATATAAGCCAGAGAGAAGCGGGCACAGTTGAGCACTCTTGCAGCCTGGCCCGTATCAAACATGTTGACCACATATAGGCCGAGGTCCCTCTGTAGCCATTCAATGTCCATGTCTGCTCCATGAAACACCTGAAATACATGGCAGGCCAATGTAGCGTTTCTTAAAACAGAGCCTTTTTCTTCTATAGCTGTACCCTTTATGCCTTTATCACTCTGAAATGTAACTCGCAGTCTGTTCAGGTTTAATCCTGTTTGCTGCTCATCAGTATATAAGCGTTATAAATGAAGCCTTTAAAACTTGAATCTAGTAAGAAAAGTCTTGAATTAAATTGAACTCTCTGAGGGATTACAAATGCGTCAAAATACGTATCAAAGTGGTAAAGGGTTATAAGCCATGTGTCCAAAAATCACATAACATTTATAATTCCAATAACAAATTTAAAAAAAAGCATATTTATCCCTCTTCTTGCAAAAAACATCCCCCCAAAAAACACCAAAAATAAACAAAAACATCTTTCCCCAAAATTAGGATTGAGGGATTTTTGTGTATGTGCAAAGACGGCTTATAGCACATAATAGGCTTGTGTATTCACACACATCTAAAGGGAAAGTTTAAGGTAAATGGAAGTCTAGTTAATCCCTGTAATGGCCCAGTTTTTAACTTTGACAATCTTTTGGTCTATGAAAAACGTATTGACAGGGCTCATACAGATTTTCTCCAATCAAATTCAAGCACTTTTTAAGCACTTTTCAAGCGAAAAAATCCAAATTTAAGCACTTTTTTAGTCCGACCTACTGAAAACTGTATATTATTCTGTGTCCAATACTGACAACATTTTTACTAAATTGGTCTCTTCTTGCTTAACAGTCTTGATGACTTACAACAGTCTGCACTACCCTGCTACAGTAACAACTGTTTAATCAAAAGTAAGATATTTCATTATGATATAGTAATTGATCAAAGGCATTACACATACAAAAACAAAACCTGTTATTTGTATTGAATATGTATTCTAAATGTTCTAAATGCACTCTTCTGGGGGCTTTTCAACGCCGATTCCCCCATACAAGCCAATCTATATATCTGTTCTGCATACTTTAAAAGATGCTTTGACTTTAGAATTGGCGTTGTCAACAACCCATGGGTACTTCAAAAGCCACCCTTTCTGAAAAATGAACTTATTCGCTGGCATATTTCAACTTGTCAGCACTATAATGGCATAATGCGAACAAAACACCCGAAGTAGACCAATTTGCGGAAGATTAGTAGTAGATGCCTCCCTTATGTTTTAAAACCCGTACAGACCAGTACCGATCCAGTACCTGCCAGTATGAACAGATTGGAACCGTCATAAATCGTGAAAAAAACTACGACTTCGGACTCATGGAAAAGATATGAAATTATATATTTTTACCCTTGTATATGCAAATAAGCACTTTTTAAGCACTCCACATCCTTTATAAGCACTTTTCAAGGAGAACATTGATATACATGCACTTTTAAGGGTCTGTGCGAACCCTGATTGACAGACTGACCTTGACAATGTTGGGGTCAGTGAAGACCGTGTTGAGACACTGCAGGTCACCACGTAGCTCCAGGGTGTCCACCAGGTAGTCATGTGACCTGGTGGAGATCTGCATCAGGCAGGTGATCCCTTGGAACGTCCGGAAGCTGTGGTGCTGAAGTTAGGAAACAAGTAGCACATATGGGATTGTATACTTTGAAGATAAATATATGGGTATATCATATATATCAGTAAGATAGTTAACGTTATATGTTCTTTAGTTCTTTATCCAATTTTAAACAGTATGTGGGTTGGTTGCCTATGCAATTTGTTTGGCTACATGTACCTATTCAAATCTTTTTTAAGTTGTTTGGTTACCCATACAATTGGTAACTTAACTGTGGGTTGGTTCCCTATTCAAGTAAGTACGGTGGCTATGGTGCTGGTCAGAGTATTGAAAATATACAATTTATGATAGACTTTGTTGTGATATAACATGAATTATTACACTTGATGATAGGCTTTGTTGTGATATACAGTGTTTTTGTAATGATCCATTTAAGTATCACATAACTGGTTATGTTTTAGTTGTTGGTTCCTAATTCAATCAAATCTATGGTTCTGTGTTTTGGGAGAAACTCTACTTAAAAGAAGGCACTTGAAACTACTACCACGTAGATTGACAGTATAACTTACTCGGAGTATGATGATGATGATGATGATGATGATGATGATGATGATGATGATAATGATGATGATGATGATGATGATGATGATGATGATGATGATGATGATGATGATGATGATGATGATGATGATGATGATGATGATGATGATGATGATGATGATGATGATGATGATGATGATGATGATGATGATGATGATGATGATGATGATTATCATTATTATAAACTAATAATAATAATACTAATAACACTTATAATACATAATAATCATTATCATAATAATAATTAATATTATTTAAAAAATAATATCAATAATAATGAAAATAAAACATAAATTCATATCACATGTAAATATTTTGTTAATTATTTATTTCATATCTACATCAACCTACTGTCTTTATGAGTCAGCTTAAATGTTCGACATGATTGTGATTTCAATAAGAATTATTATATCTTTGTTAAATTAGCACACATTCGACATGAATTTCAATTTTAAATTCCACTTATTCGCTGCATAGCATAAAATCTGTAAGTTCCGATAAGAAACACTCGCATAAACGTTCAAATCAGAAATCAAGGTGTGTGGTCTTTAAAATTAATTCTGCTCTTTCTATTAATTGTGCATATCTAATGTTCATGTCTATTCGCTTTGTTTTATAACAATAAATATAGTGTAAACCTATTTAAGTATGTACAATAGAATTACATAATTATATTTCATTTCAAGCATATGCTGTTTCGGGATTACAGCAAATATAATTAGTCTTATCGTATTAAGTATTTAAACAAGCACCCGGTGATTTGACAAATTCTAAAGGTATGTAGGACATATGAGGACAAATATTTTTACCTGCAATAGCCGTATTTGAACTGTAATGTGACAAGAACAATTAATATATTTACCCGAATTCCCAGAGAGGCTTCAAATATATGTACATTCGGCAGAGAATAAAAACCTTATTCTCAAAAAGCATCCGTAGGAAAGCCAATATTGTAATCTTAGATCTTGGGAAAAAGTTTTGAGATTACAAGATAGATATAAACTCTAGAAATAACACAACTGATTTATTTTGATATAAAGGTGGTATTTGACTTTCTTGTATGTCATCAAACGTTATAAATACCTGATTGACTGACGTGTACATTGATTGTCTTCCAAAACAGGAATAGAACATTCGATACCCATGCAACTAATTTAAAAGTCATATCACCAAATTTTCTGATAAGTATTTTGTACGGTCGTGTACTTTTATATTGTCATTTAGTAAAATGCTAATAATGGCATAGCCGGTCGTGTATTCATATTCATTAAACGTATCGTTTCAGATTTGCAGCCATATCAAAACATATTTAAATTACAGGAAATCGTGAAATTGGTATTTGTTTTAGAAGTGTTCCTTTAAATAGTAAATAAATTGTATTTTGTCAGGATGTTGTGATGTCAAATTCTTTTATAAACATATATTTAGCATGTCGGTAGACAATACGCAACTATGAATGTATTAGTCTTTATCAAATTAATTATAAAAAAAGATTTTAATTTGAAGTTTGTTATGCATTATCTGTTAATTTTATAATAAAATTCCTCGTGTTGCAGTGTATTTTTTACATCATAATTGATTAACACTACATAGAAGCAAATGTCGTTTTGGCATTGGAATCGCCTATGATAAACATATATAATCAATTCAACTTCATTGATATATCAACTTTTGTAACGATGTTTGTGATTTCTGAGAAAAATCTGTAAAAATAAGAACAGTCACACTTGAGGTAAAGTAATATATATTTAAAAACAAAGTGGTAAAAACAGAAACAGTAAAATAGATAGATAGTCTAAAATTGCGTAACAATAGAAATCCCGGTTATCACCATTATTAAAATAAGGTTTACCACATTCGGAGTCCAATTAACAGGACATTGTTGCATGACAACCCGACAGCAATTACCCTGCTCAATTGTTACTTCAGTTATTTGGCATGATATGGCATAAAATACCAAAGCTACTCGGGGATGTTTCGAGATGAAACGATCAATTGAAAATTAGCCTATATTACATTTCTTTAGTTATAACGTTGGAGCATTAAAAAAGCCTGCATGTAATACTGTACAAAGACTTATGATAAAACTGATACTTATAATATACAACTGCAGTGGCTGAACTCGAATAATGTCATTACGTATATGTTGACCGTTGTGATGAAAATGATTATACGTGTATATGTATAGCTGAAATACATACCCCTTAAGCCAGCCTTAAATATGCAGGCTGCGCTAAAAGCTGCGTTTAATATGTGCCGGTGATATGTACGCCGATGATCAATAAGATGTTGTCAACTAAAAAGCAGTAAGTGACATCGTGCAATAAGCAGATCGCTATTGTATTTAGTTTATCGTTTATTATTTTCATATCATGCTATACCATAACAAATCAATCATCATACAATTAGTTAACATATACTTACACGTTTATTAAATAAAAAGATATTCCGTTTTCACAAATAACATTAGGACTTTGTCTAACCTATGACCTGCATCTACCATCTTATCACGTCAGATTGGCTTGCTGAAATCGGTCGTGGTGTTACGTTATTTGCTGTTGTGTTATCATTTAAAAATAATGTACCGTTGTCGCAACACATCGTAGGACGGTTGCATAATCAAAAAAAAATGTATATGAAACGATACATTCAGATAAGTCTTATACAAGTCTTTTTTCAATCAGAATTATAGTGGCAATTTAAAAGTGTATAAAACCCAAACGGGCACACCTAAAACGGCCTTTATCCACTCGCTCGTGCTGTGTTTTGAGCTTTCCGCCCCGAAAGAGGCATACGCGGGGATTCGAACAGAATAAAGAGAACATCCCAATTCTAGAGGCGCCTTTAATTCTTTGAAGAGTGCACGGTAAATCAGCGATACACTGATACGTTAAACGTTCCTTAGTTAGTAAGAATGTGCAAGTATTTATATTGGAGTTATTATCTCCATTCTTAATATATGTTGTTATTAAGTACATCGTATTTTATGTAGATCAGTGTTTCAAAATTACGTTATGACTATCATTATGGCAAGCAAGCTGGTGTTGAGACAAGTATACGGGATTATTGTGTCAAAAATCGCCTGTTAATATTAAGTATTGCTTCATGGAAAATAGTACACTGGTTAAACTCAACCACTCTTTGTTTACATTTGCCTATTATTAAATCAGAGCTGTATTATGATTTATCATTTTTCAGATAACTATTCGTTTTATCACAGGAATCCGATATTCTTATTATCATTGAAATCGATGTTCAAATGTTATGTCGATGATAACGATTCGAAAAACTGATAAATGTCCGAATAGTTTTGTTATAATCAATTAACTTTCAAGGAAATATATTTTCTACAGTTTGACTTTATAAACTGTACTGTTCTATCAGGACCAACACATACGTTTTCTCTTAAGATCCGGGAGTTATTGGTCAAATATATATTAATACCATCATATCTGTGTAATTCAATTTAAAACGAGCCCTAAAAATTACATGGTGGTGTCTGATTATATAAACCATTATTTAGGTTTAATCAAATGAACGAAAAAATGAGCCTCTTGAAACTTGCATCCCGTAAGCTTGGAATGGAAGTTTGATTTGATTATCAAGGTCATACTTAATTTTATATATATGTCTAAACATATTGCATTAATTGTGTTTTTATTATTGCTATTATTCTTATTATTATTGTTGTTGTTGCAAAATGATAGAAACTTAATATGATAAAAAATGTACCTTTTGGATATTTTCTCAAACAATACCAAATGTCAAATGAAGCGCAGATAAAGAGCACTCTGTATGTTGTGTGGATGCAGATATAAAATGTTACATTACTTAAATCACACACGATAACCGTATAGGCACTTGGTGAAGGTTTGGTTTGAGGTTTTTAGGTACGGGCGTAACACTCTGTAAGTCAATTACGACCTAAACGTACCCGTTGAGTTGCCTGTTCGTAGAGTATTAAGTGCTAATTACCTACATTATGCAATAAATGCCCATAAGCCTCTATGAACTCAGATTAATTAAAAAGGAGCCCATGACTTCTATGTTACTTTGTTTACCTGAATGTTAAAGTGACATTGATTGATACATATCCATAACTTCTATAATACTATATAGTTTGCACATGTGAATGTTCACTAGGCGCAAATTAATAAGGTGGGGGTCATTTCCTTTTAAACCTTAATTGAACTTTCAAAGCACAGTGTGAAGGTTGTATTGACGCAGATTAACAGGAGTTTATTATTTCTCCATCACATTATATAAGAATCTGCAAAGATTGTATGAACACATGTATACGAATATTTTTTTCAATTTTTTAAAGTGCAACACTGACCAAATGCGGACTTCATATGGAAATTATATACGTAAATTTGGAATTAAATGTAAAATTGAGTTACGAAAATATTTTCGATCGATGCATAATTGACGTGACACTGGGCTACAGGATTTATGCCGCATATAACATATCAGTGAAATGACATTGGTGTCAATATTTGCGAGTTACAGCCGTACACGAAATCTTGACTTTAGCGGATTTGAAACAAAAGCTACATCGATGAATCGATGAATTACATAACTTGTGTAAGCATGCCACATTGATTGCCATCCGCGGGAAGATAATAATTCCAGGATACTTTCACCAGCGATCTTCTGTACAAAGATGTTCATAGTGTACATGAAAAATACGCATTTCTCTCATTCAGATTATCAATTAAACCGATGATAAAGGTAAGATTTATAATCGGCGATTAGTTACTTTATAGCCCGCTCCCTCAATCAATTTTGAATGATTTGAATATCAGCTCTCCGTACGACGCTGGTGATGCTCTTAAAATAACTGAGGGATCAATTACGGCCTCAATCATGCAGAGAAGACACTCCTTCCAAACGCGACGAAATGCCTGATGACAGTATAGGAAACACAATTTTTTTTGTAAGTAAAACATAAAACCTTCCCAGCTGCTCTTGAAAAAAACATCGTTGACTGATCAATTTTTCTGCCAGGTCATTACAAAGAAATTACGAATTTGAAATCGTTCGATTATCTTTTGGATCGTTCTTGCGTTTCTCTCTGCATGTTTAAGCGATTTGATAGCGATATTTTCTATGAAGCCTGGGATCATAGTTGTAATATTTGTTTGCATATGTATATGGTTAATTAAAAAAATGTTGTTTTTTTTTCAAAAAATAGTCACTGTCTAGCCTCAATTACTCCTCCATCACGACAGTTTTAACATAGATACTAAAGTCGTTATCATACTCCGGGTTATCTTCCACAATGATGAATAGATCGTCCAGGTAGAAAAAAATTGAGATTTATTATAGTACAATAGAACGTTGGCATCTTCGTTGATGTATGCAACCGCAGGCTGGACACTTTGTTCAAGCAAATAGAATGAATTGCAATTTATTATATACTGGACTCAAACAATCTTGAAAACGCCAATCTTGATCATGAAAATGCAACTATACATTTTTTTAAACATTTAACATTTTTATAGTATATTTATAAACAAAAACAACAACAAATTCAAGTGGCAAATCATTTTCCATTAAAGGTCTATATGAGGATTTTCATTTGATGCTTTCCGATGGTTTATAAATATATCAGTGACATAAAACTGGTATTTCACTGTTCTAAACAGTTAACAATAACAATGAAAATTATCAATATTTTTTACTGTTTTACTGTGAAATGACGTCAATGTTTTTCGACCAAATGACTTCATTAATCCAGCGAAATTATCCAGTTAAACTCTTTTACAATATATATATATAAACGGTGAAAAACCATAAAATTAAAGAAAATGTGTTGGATTCAATGGAGTATCGATTTTAAGTCACTCGTGATCATTAAAAAATATATGATCACTCGTGAAATAAAATCGGTATTCCATCGAATCCAACAAATATCCTCTATTTATTAAATACCAAACAGTGAATTTAAACAAACGTCAATGAATTTCGATGTTGTATGGTTTCCTATCAGTATGGTTTTCATTAAATAATTCCCTAAAAGAAACTGAGATGAATTATTTTCAAACACAATCAGCAGTTACAAACCGTGACTGTAAATGGTAAAATATCATCTATGCAATTGTAATATATACTATAAAAATCACCGCCATATGTTAAACTGTCAAGTAGTGATACATATGAAGCCAATAGGGTTTTTCGTAAATTTACACCGACCTTTAACCTGTCGGTTTTGACAAGATTTTACAATATAAAATATATCCGACAGTTGGTAACATCGTTTACAAGAATCAAATAAGGTGAAGTAAATCAGTATAAAAACTAAAAATATTTCATACATCTGCCCATTAGGACCAAATGAGACCTAAATAAAATCCCTTTCAGTAGGCTAACCATATTCTTAAATTTTAAAAGTGGAAAAGGATGGGCATTAAAAGAGTAGTTAACAAACATCAAACATGCAAGTTATGGCAATGGTATATTTGCCAATTAAAACTAAAATCGTCATCGAAAAACTTTGCGAAGCTAAGCTTTTGCACACTTTAGTATCCTTATTCGTGTAGTTATTGCTACTCGTCAAAATGCAAACGCTATCTTCACTATATTATTTAAATAAGGCTAAACCCGCATTATTTATATATATCTTTCCCAGGCGGTGATCCGGAATTATTCGTTCGTATTTGAGTGTGTTTACAAATAAGGTGAATAACTATCATGCATCTCATCGATAGCGATATAATCAATAACGATATAATTTGTAACGATAAAATCGATAACGATTTAATCAATACAAATGCAATAATAAGAAATAGTAACATGAGCAGCACAACTTCTAACACGTTGAATTCCAGTGACAGTTACTAGGATATCAGTTTTATAAGCATCATCAATTCAATTACACGCGATGGTAAGAAACGCATGACTCGAGCACTAAACCATTGTATGCACAGGCAGTTATATATAATGTTAATTGATTGCATAAATTGTATAGATAAATACATTTTACAATGCAGAGAACACTGGTTTAAGATACACACATGCCACTCTTTTTTTTCCAGGGTGTTCATCAATCAACTAGACTGGACCTTGTTTACATGCAAATCTTATGTAGCACACACCGATTGTATGCCTGGAACAAACGATCTCCTCCTAATCATGATCATCATTTGCAACAAGGTAAAGTGTGTGTTTTTATTATAGTGTCACCCCTATTGCAAGGGCAAGCCAATTTGGCTTATGAGACACTTTTTGCTTGTATACCATGTACCTCCCAACTCCTATCACTATGCCATGCGCCAGGCGGATAGAAGTCGGTAATCATTCATTATTAACGCTCGCGGCTCACGAGCCGGCCATATCGTAACGAGTCCCATGACAAACATCCATCCTTCGACTAACGCTCCCCATGGGGCTCGAACCTTCGACCTCCCGATCCAGAGGCGGACGCCTTATCCACTAGGCCACGGCGACCGGCAACAATATATTGTTCAAATATGACGAAAGCGATGTCTTAAGGTAGCGCACCAGTAATGGGCACCTATCCAAATATAATCTAATCGATTAGTTTCTTAATCAGCATCATTTCACTGAGCTACATGCAAATTTTTAGGTAGGCTTTCGATGCTTTAAAAAAAATATACTGATTTTTTTTCAAAACCATCCCCACACTCGGCTTTTGTCCAGTTTACGTGCACTCCTGGGGTATATGAAAGTTCCATAATTCATCCAGATTTCCAAATATAGGCATGCAGTTGGTGTGTACAGATGCAATTAAGGTGTTTAAAGTTTAAACAAGATGAAAAAGCTTTCTTTTACAGATATTTATTTTTTATTACTTGTTATCTATGGAAGAGCGCCATGAAATGTAAGTGGTTTCAGGCAAGTAGAAATTGGGTTGGTTAAAAACTAAGTGTCATAAAATTCAAAATAGTATCATTTAAGTAATATTATGAACTTAGTTTTTTTGGATACACTATATACAGCAAAAATACCAAGAAATAGACAGATTTACCGTTTACTTTTTGAAATAAAAATGCAACATGCATGGTTCGTACTTTCAACAGTAAACCTCACAATTTAGCACTAACGTTGTTTTAATTTTGAAATTGAAGAATGCGCATAAAAATTGCAACATATTTAACAATAAACATAGCATATATGCCATTTTGAATCAAATTACGTTAGAAAAGAAATAAAACGCGTCTCAAAAAAGTATACGTCGTCGGCAGGATTCGAACCTGCGCCGGAATATCCCAAAAGATTACTAGTCTATCGCCTTAAACACTAGGCTACGGCACCTAATATTAGGCTCTTCAACCTTCGAAGAAATCGCGGAAAATCATTAGGAGTGTGCTACCTTAATTGGCATTAAGTCCACTGTAGTCTATACAGGCAGTTCTTTTTTGAATTGAATATATGTACCCGGTTCTAGATTTGAATAACGATGAACACAGCCGAAATCCAGTTTCCGATCAAGTGTTCCATTTGGGAAAGACAGTGTGTTCACCACGAGCAGAAAGTCGGATGGAGACATTGTTTCGCAGTTGATTCGTGCACATGAGTGAATGAAAGTGAAAACACTATGCAGTTAAATTTAATCGAAAATACATGTGTACGCTTACAGTTTCTAGCCGTGTATGCAATTATAGTTTCTTAAAAACTCATATTGCGATTTTTCATAAAACAACTCGCGAAAAATCCCACTGAAACACTTGATTATCCGACCGTTAAGAATCTACCATAGATCAAAACAATAATGTCTAAACGAATTTAGCTTTGTATGATGAAAGTGAATACGACAACGGCGATTCATATTCATTTACCGAACATACACTAACCTATTAGACTCAAAATAGGAATTTCAGAAATATCCTTGAGTCGTAATTATTTATTATAAATTATATAATAAGCTTTGTCAGCTGTGTGAGCGATGAAAGTGAGTTCGACAACGACGATTCATTTCTCTTTGCTGACCATCAAAGACTCAGAATAATCCTGTTGATATTAAGACTGTAGGATTATCGACAGACATACATTGTCAATTTCACTGCACCGTCTTCCACCAACACTATTTATCTTTAAACCATACATAGTTTTTCACAGACTTAAATTGTCTACACGTAATTAAATACTCAATGTTTCCATCTTTGTGAGGGTGCTTGTGAGTGCAAAAATTACAAGTCCCTTCGTCGAACTGCCTCACGTACGACGAAGCCTCACACTTGATAGTTAGACCGTGTATAGCCTGCTATATATAATACATGAAGGAATCTAATTTAAGACTAAACGTGTCTAGCTGCATAAGAGATAAAGGATACCGATAGAAAGATGGAACATATTACACTGTCAAAAACACTCTATGACCATTTAAACTAAGAGTTTTGATATTACGAATGCGTTGAGCTTTCATCAGACCAGGACGATAATTACTGAATTCAATGCTAAGTGATTCAAGCCTGGTAAGCGATGACAGGGTGTGCGCAGACGCCGTTTCTTTTATCTGTGTCCAACTGTTCAACCTACCACTTAAACATTAACTCTTAATCTGCAGACCAAGACAGAGCTAACCACATAAAGTGACTATCATCACTCAATTCTAAACATAGTGTTTCCAACTTTTTGAGAGAAAACAGTGATTGCGCAAACTCGGCTACATCTTGCCGTGTTAATCTACCCAAACTTACCCACATACCTCTTATATACAGCTTCCCCTCCAAAACAAAATCGTTTGCGTATTTCTTCTGTTGATTCAATAATTGCAATACTAAGTGTTTCCAAATAAGTGCAATACGACAGAAAATTCCATATAAACGAGTCAACATTCGGTGTCAAAATGTATAACATTCAAAACAAACAAAAATTATTAATATGAAAAGAAACCATGAAGATTTCCCCGCAGACCATCATTTAATACAAAAATAAGTGGTTCCTTTTGAGTGAACGGTGACAGTAAGTGCCCAAACGACGATACATGTTTTATTGTCAAACTGTCTAAAATACTATATTGTATCAAACTTCTGATGTTCAAACCGCTAAGCCTCTCTTAGAGCGGCATCGTAATGATCGATTCCGATCAATATACGTTTGGCATCGTTTTAATTCGTTATTATTTCTGGGGGCTAACCAATATATGAATTGTGGATTGTGCCATTCACAAACGATGTCATTTCATAGTCCTTAAGTACAAACTTACCATTATGCTTGACTGTCTTAAGAATGTTGAAGGGACTTCGTAGCCAGGTTGCAGAACATGTGAAATCGCCCAATTCGATGTGTTTAATGGTTTTCAATACTGGACAAGTGAGCTCAGGATCTTATTATTTAGTAGAAACAGGACAGCGAATACCGATAAGGCCGAGCTGTCAACAGCTGCAAATGTAATGTAATTCTAATACTTAAAACGGTTTAGATAATAAACCAAATGAGCTTCACATTTTGTTTGCGCAGGATATATGTAACTGGATTCACAATGTCGGAACCCAGAACCCATGTTCATTAAATACTTTATGCTGGCTAATAAACCGTGGGATATAAGGTTAGACAAATCTCGTTTAATAATAACGTTCCGTACCCAATTCTGCACTGACATTCAAACAATAAATGTAAAACTCATCTCAGCAATTTTGGGGGAAAAAACACATTTTATACTCCGGTTTAAAAAAACGGATATGAACCAATGGCAGTTTGATAGATTTATACCATTTTATAAGATATGTGTTTTCGAAAGGATTTGAAAAGAATCTGATTTTTTTTGTACCAGCAGAGAAGAGCGTGGGTTTTTAAACTACCAGAGTAAGTAGAGACGCGTTATATAAACATGCCGGCAAAAATTTGTTGAAAAGAAAACCATGATTTTATAAGATATATATTAACTAATCAATATGTATTAAAAAGAACCTTTTTAAACAAATTTCCCTTCCTTTCATTACGTTTTGACAACGTGATGTATATAGTTGGGTCCGCCTTATTCCTATTTAATATGGTAAAACAATTGAACTACTTAACTTGATAATACGAATAGAAGGGAATACTACTATTTAAACAACATAATAACCTGCCATGGCGGCCTTGTTTTTCACCGATGATGCTATTATCACAACTCAATATTTGTGTTATCAGTATCATCAGAAATGTTCATAATACACTCGTCAGTGGTTCAATCCCAGGTGGTGTTAACTTTTTTTTAACTTTTTTCTTTCTTTAATTTCATTCATGTTTAATACTGGCGCTCCTTTAGTCTTTAGTTGTTTACATTTATCAATTTAAAGCATTTAATCACAAACTTCAAAACATGCCGAAATCTGTGAATAAGTTCATGCAAGTTATTAATGATAAAGGTCGAGTTTGATACTGTATGGCATAATGTTTGTGAGTTATTATTGTTTTTTATTAATATCTTTTGTTAAGCTGTTGTGATACCAGTTAAGATTGTAGACAATTTCTAATGTTTATGCATATTTATAACAATCTATGTACCAGTTTTTGGGTTTTGCCTAATTGCTGTATTTTATTAAATTTGACGCAGACGGTAGGGATAGTTAAAACAAAAATTCTCTGTTAAAAGTGCGGTGACCCCCTTTTTTATTTATGTTTTATAATGACAATACGTAGATAAACATATTTGAGCAGTATCGCAGAATTCTATAAGACAGAAAAAAATAAATTCCATTTATTTGGTTACGAAAGTAAAAAGACGTTTTTTTTGGCGACATAAAAATTATAAAAAATAAATTTCTTAAAATTGTACTTGTGTACTCCATTTTATTGGTAGTGTATGTTTAATTTAATGGTATATGATGTATATTAGCTTATATAACATCTACATGTTGCCAATTTCATAGGTTATTAATTATTTTTACGCAGTTAGAGATTTTTCAGTTTTATTGAAAAAGTACATGTTATATAATGATGAATAAAATCAAAAGGAGGCCGGTGACCCTATGTTTTTATTTCATTTTTCATATAGTATATTTATATATATCTTAAATATAAATTTTGGACAAAAACTAATAGAAAAAATCAGCAAGACTGCAGCAACACCGCTTATGTAACCCTTATCCATGCTTTAAAAAGCATTCTCATTAAACTCAATTCGAAATACTGCCAAGAGTTAGGTATCGGATAGAATTATCTTTTGAACAATATGAGTTATAGTCTAACCAGGTAATTTTTTTTCATAGCCTAATTTATCGAATAATCTTAAAAAGGAAAGTACTCGTTATAAAACATTTTTTACGATTTTTTGGCGGATGACAATTGATACAGCAGTGCAATACGGGATCGAAAGGCATATGTTCCCATTAATTTCATTCATACCGGTATGACTCTATACTAAAACATTTGAAATTCAACCATTTGATTGATTCCGGTAAAGGGCATCTGAACGTGACCTCTAATGTTAAATTCAGACCTTATAATACAGTGTAGCGTCCGCCTCGAAGTTTTTATGAGATTGCTTTGTATATGATTTTAGTACAATTAAAACTGGTCACTTAAAAAAAATCTTTATCGACGACATTTCATGATATTCTGCAATATAAATGCATCGTTTCTTACTATAAATGCGTGTGTATAGTTTTAATTAGTTTCACAGAATCACTGACTCATGACAGGTAGGTCATTTTTGCATTTCCTCTTCAAAAACTGTGTTCTCATCTCTCAAACAAATCAAATGGTGCAGTGATCTAGTTTAAACATCCGATCTTCATAAAAAAAATAACACAAATTGAATACGGTACAACTGAACGCGTGAGTAAGTTGCTCGACAGTTGCTCGAAATTAAAGTTGTTGTAACTTTTATTATTAACTTTGACCTGATTTAAGTTAAATCTCACTTGACCCAGATTCTTACTTTGTAAAGATATTGTCAAGATAAACATTTAGACCGAGTTCGATGAAGATTGAGTAGTAAATATGGCTTTATTTGGTTCAATATTTGACCTGTGACCTTGTTGTTTATCTCTTTTTAACAAGATTCAAAGATTGCCTAGATAGTATAAAAGGGGCCTTTTCACTTTTTGGTAAATTGACAAAATAAAACAATAATTGTTTCAGATTCGCAAATTTTCCTTTTAGATATGATATTTGTGATGAATCAGTAACACTGAACATTTACCATGCTCGAAAATATACATTATGTGCATCTTTTGACGATTTAAAAACCTAAAAATTATAAAGCGTTGCAACTTGGAGAGTTCTGTTGTTGTCGTTGTATTTTGTGATACTACGAGGATTGCTTATATAAAGTATAAAACACATTACTCATGGTACAGGTATGAGCAAGGATGGCCGAGTGGTCTAAGCGGGAGACCTTTACTTAAGGACTCCAGGGGTCAGTGGCTCGGGTCCCATTGAGGGTTACTTTTTTTCTTTCTTTAATTTTATTTTTGTTTTTGACTGGAGCTTTTTAGATCCAATGTTTACATTTATCAATATAAAGAATTAAATGACAAACGTCAATACATGCCAAAATCTGTGAAAAGGCCCCTTTAAGTTTTAATTCCATTCCATATGGGCTTCAGCAATAGTGAGAAATAAATGTGTATTTACGAGTTGCCACAATATTTTATACATGGACCTACCTCATGACTCCATTTGACCCTGATAAAAGTTGGTCTTAAAATAATCAACATAAACATTCTGATAAAGTTTTAACAATAAAATGTGTTATCTGGAACAGTCATTAGTTAACATCATTAAAATTAAGGTACATGCTTTAAAATGTTTATTCAATAATAACTGACTTACAGCCAATTACATTCTGAAAAACATAGAAAAACTTTCATTGCTGAAAAGAAAGACATTAATACATGTTCACAGTTAATGTAATATGATAATTGCAAAAGTTATAACAATTATGAACGACATTCATTTTAATTGGAAATATAATTACATAAACAATTTATGTCTTTGAAAAACTTACTTAACGATCGTTTAATTTAAACACATAATAATCATAGTCTGTTCATTGTACTATTTCATTAGCTGATAAATCTGTTGTTGCTATCTACCTGTGCAGATTCGGAACTACTTGCCATCGAAAGTTATTTATTAACTTTCGATTGCAACTAAGAAAGTAGTTGTCATCTAATTATTGAATGTATGTACATATGGTATCGGATCTTAAAACGACGACGTTTTATTTAAAGCCACCTTTGAGATTAATCTTACTACATTATCGTTAGAATTATATATTTAATTATAAAGGTATCGATACTCATATATTGCATTTATTTAAATCACAATATTTAATAACATTAATATTAACTTCGAAGATGACAAAAATAAATCACCATTTACATGACCAAATAGAAACTATCAATACAATCGAAATTGAAGTTTTCGACATTTATTGATTTTGCATTACAAGAAAGACACGATGTAAATGTGTGTACAATTTAACTGAAATGCTTTCTCGTTTTGAATCGTTTTTGTTAGGGTAATATATAATATCTAATTAAATAAATGCATTTAAATATATTATAAGGAATATTATGTAGCAATGATTATGTTACAAAATTAATCACAATTGTTTACAAACAAGGACAAAAACAGTTAACGTTAGCAGTTAAAACATCAAATACAATCAAAACAAAAGTATTTCCTACACAACGGAAAGCTTTCCTAAACACGGGGAAGTTTGTGATTTACAAGAAGTTGTTCGTAAAACAACCAAGTATCAAAATATATCTGAAGATGTCGACCTTTTTAGCAACGGACTCATAGTCCATGAAGGCTGTAATTAAGATATTAATTTCAATAACAGACATCAATGAAAATAAGTTCGTAGCTTTTATAGGCAAATACTTATAAAAACAAATATATTTAAAAATAAAATAGGCGTAGGTTAAATATATTCTAAGATTGTACGATAAATTTAAGCATAATCATTTATTCTATCAAAACAGTTGATGCAACCCGTTGTAAAGCGTATTTGTGTCTTTAGAGTGATTTAATTTTATTTTAATATGAAGTTTTTCATTATGCACTTTGTAAGCTCCATCGTGTATTTATGTTAAAATAAAATGAGAAAAAAAATAAACATCGGACAATACAAAATACTATATTAAGTGTTGAATAAATGTTTTCTCGACACGGATCTGGATAAATTTTGTTTGGTCTTCTTTCCTGGTATTATCTTTGCATGCCATGTGACTTAAGTAAAACTGGAAAAAATATTCACATTAACTAAAGCAAATTTAAACATGTTTTAAATTGTAAAAATGTGATCTCATAAATCTAACACACTAAAAAGCAATACACAATACGACAATAATAAACATAATACAATAAACGTGTATATATCTAAACGTATATACTATTATGTTCTTTGTTTAGCTTTGCAAACAAACATCCACACATAATAGTGTATATTAATAGCATTTAATGCAAAACATCATTTCTCCATATCGTTTAAAGTCATGATTTCTATACCTATCGTACTTCATAATCATGAATGGTCTTACCAAAGCAAGATTTGCTATATTGTATATTAAAGTGATACGGATATAATCATTGCATGTTTAACATGTTGAATTACAAAGAACAATATTTCATAAACACTCAATATTCTTAGATATATACAGTTCGATTGCAACAATATTCATAACATACCATTGTAAACATAGCAGCATCAAACTATAATCTGCTACACTTCTAACATTTAATTATCAGATGTAGTAAGCGAGCTCGTGAAATGCACATATTTCAAAAATATAATTGAACTCCAACTTTTGGTATCTGTGTTTTATTTTTACAGTTCAGTTTATTCAGTTTTCAAAATACTCCCTTTTCATAAGTCTGGTAATGTCCATATTTATTCTTTGAACTTTTTTCTTTTACAATGTAAATAATCGGTGCAAAAGCATACATTAAAAAGATGTGTTTGTGAAACACAATGTTCCCCTATATGACGTTTGACCTTGAAGGATGACCTTGACCTTGTGAAGGATGACCTTGACCTTTCACCACTCAAAATGTGCAGCTCCATGAGATACACATGCATGCCCAATTTCAAGTTGGTGTCTTCAATATTGCAAAGTATTCATAAAAAAAGCGATTTGGGCCACATATATTTGACCTCTGACCTTGAAGGATGACCTTGACCTTTCACCACTCAAAATGTGCAGCTCCATGAGATGCACATGCATGCCAAATATCAAGTTGCTATCTTCAATATTGCAAAAGTATTTATAAAATAAGCGAATTGGGCCACATATATTTGACCTCTGACCTTGAAGGATGACCTTGACCTTGACCTTTCACCACTCAAAATGTGCAGCTCCATGAGATACACATGCATGCCAAATATCAAGTTGCTATCTTCAATATTGCAAAAGTATTCATAAAATGAGCGATTTTGGCCACATATATTTGACCTCTGACCTTGAAGGATGACCTTGACCTTTCACCACTCAAAATGTGCAGCTTCATGAGATACACATGCATGCCAAATATGAAGTTGCCATCTTCAATATAGCAAAAGTTATTGCAAAATGTTAAAGTTGGCGCAAACAAACCAACAGACCAACAGACAGGGCAAAAACAATATGTCCCCCACCACTATAGTGGGGGACATAAAAATCACTGTAAACTGTCTGCAGCAATTTATATTATTTAATAAATAATGAATATTTTATGGAAATTTAAATAAGACAATTAGTAAAAATTTATGCAACATATACAACAATTGGTATGAAACTACAAATGACAACCTAAGAGACCAGTTCTTGTTCTAAACAATTGACTAAGCAGGCTGTTTTTTCAATCCAGATACTATTCCATGTTCTGATTTTTTCATGTTTTGATTTTTTTAAGCTCATTAATGTTTAATTCCAATAGGACATTATTGCTTATGATAAGCAGACTCTTCAATGGTTAATACCATTCCTGTTAAACATATTTGTGGCATTAATGTCGTACTTGTTCTTGGTCTGAACACTCATATAATCAACAAGTATTCAATAGCAGCATTCTTATCATTCTATATCTATTTAATCATCCCATGGTATATTCAAAACAAAGCCACCTGTTCATTATGATAAGAAGAAAATCTTTAAAATGTTATCTTGTTGGTATAAATGAAAAGTACTTGCACTGCATATTAGTCAGGTGTGTCAAAGCCCCATTAACACATAATACCCTAAAATTGATATAAGTAAATGTTGTCAAGTTGTAAATATTATATGTGCTTAGGTGTAAGCCATAGAGCTTCATAGAGAAATAACTAAATGTTGTATAAAGAAGGAAAACAATCGCTGACAGATTGCCTTTTACATGTATATTACTCACATATACAGATATATACGATTCACCGAAAAGACAAGATGTGTTTGTGAAACACAATGTCCCCCTATATGACGTTTGACCTTGAAGGATGACCTTGACCTTGTGAAGGATGACCTTCACCTTGACCTTTCACCACTCAAAATGTGCAGCTTCATGAGATACACATGCATGCCAAATATTAAATGGCTATCTTCAATATTGCAAAAGTATACATAAAATTAGCGATTTCGGCCACATATATTTGACCTCTGACCTTGAAGGATGACCTTGACTTTGACCTTTCACCACTCAAAATGTGCAGCTCCATGAGATGCACATGCATGCTAAATATCAAGTTGCTATCTTTAATATTGCAAAAGTATTTATAAAATAAGCGATTTGGGCCACATATATTTGACCTCTGACCTTGAAGGATGACCTTGACCTTGACCTTTTACCACTCAAAATGTGCAACTCCATGAGATACACATGCATGCCAAATATCAAGTTGCTATCTTCAATATTGCAAAAGTATTCATAAAATGAGCGATTTTGGCCACATATAATTGACCTCTGACCTTGAAGGATGACCTTGACCTTGACCTTTCACCACTCAAAATGTGCAGCTCCATGAGATACACATGCATGCCAAATATGAAGCTGCTATCTTCAATATAGCAAAAGTAATTGCAAAATGTTAAAGTTGGCGCAAACAGACCAACAGACAGACCAACAGACAGGGCAAAAACAATATATCCCCACTACTATAGTGGGGGACATAAAAAGAAAATGCGTTAGATTCAATGGAATATCGCTTTTAATTCACTCGAGATCATAAAAAATATATATATTATATCATCACTCCTGAAATAAAATCAATATTCCATCGAATCCAACAAATATCCTCTATTTATTATATACCAAACAGTGAATTTAAACAAACGTCAATGAATTTCGATGTTTTATGGTTTCCTATCAGTTTTGCTTTCATTAGATATTTCCCAAAAGAAACTGAGATGAATTATTTTCAAACATAACCAGCAGTTACAAACCGTGTCTGTAAATTGTAAAATATCATCTATACAAGTGTAATAAATACTATAAAAATCACCGCCATATGTTAAGCTGTAAAGTAGTTATACATATCAAGTCGATAGGATTTTCGTAAATTTGCAACGAACTTTAACCTGTCGGTTTTGACAAGATTTTACAGTTTAAAAGATATCCGACAATTGGTAAAATCGTTTACAAGAATCAAATTAGGTGAAGTTAATTGGTATAAAATCTGAAAATATTCATACATCTGCCCATTCAGGACCATATGAGACCTAAAGAGAATCCCCATCTGACATCCTTTCAGTAGGCTAATCATGCTCTTAAATTTTAATAGTTAAACAGGATGGGCGTTAAAAGTGTAGTTAATAAACATCAAACATGCAAGTTATGGCAATTGTATATTTGCCAATTAAAACTAAAATCGTCACCAATAAACTTTGCGAAGCTAAGCTTTCGAACACTTTAGTATCCTTATTCGTGTAGTTATTGCTACTCGACAAAAAGCAAACGCTATCTTCGCTCTATTATTTAAATAAGGCTAAACCCGCATTCTTTATATATATCTTTCCCAGGCGGTGATCCGGATTTATTCGTTCGTATTTGAGTGTGTTTATAACAGACGTGAATAACCATCATTCATCTAATCGATGACGATATAATCAATAACGATATAATTAATAACGATACAATCGATAACACTTAAATCAATACACATACAATAATAAGAAATAGTAACATGAGCAGCACACCTTTTAACACATTAAATTCCAATGACAGTTACAAGCATAACAGTTTAATAAAAATCATCAATTAAAACACAATGATAAGAAACGCATGACTCGAGCACTAAACCATTGTACATGTATGCACAGGCAGTTATATATAGAGTTAAATGATTGAATAAAATTGTATAAATAAATACATTTTACAATGCAGAGAACAGTGGTTGAGCATTTTAAGATACTCAACCGCCACTCCTTTTCCCAGCTTGTTCATGGATCAATTAGACTGGACCTTGTATACCTGTACATCTTATAATGTTTATTCAATAATAACTGACTTACAGCCAATTACATTCTGAAATACATAGAATTACTTTCATTGCTCAAAAGAAAGACATTTATACATGTTCACAGTTTATGTAATATGATGATTGCAAAAGGTATTACACTTATGAATGACATTCGTTTCAATTGGAAATATATAATTACATAAACAATATATGTCTTTGAAAAACTTACTTAACGATTGTTTAATTTAAACACATAATAATCATAGTCTGTTCATTGTACTATTTCATTACCTGATAAATCTCTTCTTTTGCTAGCTACCTGTGCAGATTCAGTTTTTCTTGTCATCGAGAGTTATTTATAAACGTTCGATTGCAATTAATACAGTAGTTGTCATGTTATGTTTGAATATATTTACATATGTTATCAGATCTTAAAACGACGACGTATTATTTAAAGCCTTTTTGAGATTGATCTTACTACATTATGGTTAGAAGTATATATTAAATTATAAAGGTATCGATGCTCATATATTGCACTTGTTTAAAGCACAATATTAAATAACATTAATTTTAACTAAGAAGATGACACAAATTAATCACCAATTACAAGACCAAATAAAATTGAAATTGCAGTTTTCGACATTTATTGATTTTGCATTGCAAGAAAGACTAGATGTAAATGTGTGTACAATTTATCTGAAATGCTTTCTCGTTTTGAATCGTTTTTTAGGGTATTATATAATATCTGATTAAATAAATGCATTTAAATATATTATAAGGAATTCTGTTACAATAATCAAAATCAAACACAATTGCTTACAAACCAGACACAAATTTACCAGTTAACGTGAGAAGTTAAAACATCAAATACAATCAGAACAAAACTATGTCATACACTAAGGAAAGCTTTCTGAAACACGGGGAAGGTTGTGATTCACAGGATGTTGTTCTTATAACAATACAGTATCAAAATATATCTGAAGATGTCGACCTTTGGCCACGGATCAATAGTCCATTAAGGCAGTTATTAAGATATAAATGTCAATAACAGAAATCAATTAAAATAAGTTCGTAGCTTTTATAGGCAAATACTTATACAAACAAATATATTTAACAATAAAATAGGCGTAGGTTAAATATATTCTAAGATTGTACGATAAATGTAAGCATAATAATTTATTCTTACAAAACAGTATAAGCACCCTGTTGTAAAGCGTATTTTTGTCTTGTTCAAAATGGCAAATAAACGAATTATAGTGATTAAATTTTATTTTGTTTTAACATTAAGCTTTTCATGTTACACTTTTTAAGCTCCATCGTGTTTTTATATTAAAATATCGAGAGAAAAATGAACATCTGACACTATAAAGTACTATATTAAGTGTTGAATACACGTTTTCTCGACATGGAAATGGAGAAGTTTTTTTTTGGTCTTCTTTCCTGGTATTATCTTTGCATGCAATGTGCCATTAGTAAAAACTGAAAAAATATTCACTTAACTACAGCAAATTTAAACATGTTTTAAATTGTAAAAATATAATCTCATAAATCTTACAAATTAACAAAACACAATATATAGTTCGACAACAATAAACATATTTCAATACTAGTGTATATTTATAAACTTAAACAAAATTATTTTTTTTGTTCAAGTCACCGTTCATAGTTACATATATGGGCAGAATCGTTAGAAAACGTGTTTTAACTGAAAATCCGGTTGAAATTGGTTGAAAACAAACAATATAGCGATTTTTATTTTGGGGTCGAGTACGGTTAAGTACGAACACGAACTTATTAATGTTCATGATTCGACGCTTGACTTCAAACCTAAACAAACAATATGTCGGATACGGGCGAATTTAGCGGATATGATAACGATGAGAAGGTGAGAAAAAATGCAAATACATCTGTTAAAGACGGAAACTGAGTTGCAACGCTACGTTTTTGCTAAATTTATGTATTTATCTTCCGTATGCTAATAATGATAAAAATAGCATTATAATTTGTATAACTCGCGACGCTGCTATGATTTTTGCCTATTGCATGTATTTATGATCATTTTATCGATTCAAAGCCGATTTTGACCAGGTTTTCGATGTAAGCCTCGATAAAAATATATTTCAATGAATTTATGTAAAGTTTATTTCTTGCTATACGATTGATATGCAAAACAACGATGAACGGGGACTTAAAGCTTTACAAACAAACATTCACACAACATAGTGTATAAATAACATTTAATGCAAAATATCATTTCTCCATATCGTTTAACGCCATGATTTATGTGCCTATCGTACCTGAAATCATGAATGGTCTCAACAAAGCAAGATTTGATGTAATGCTTTATTGTTTATCATAGTGATCAGGAAATTTAATAATAAATATTGCATATTTAACATGTTGATAATTATTACAAAAAAACAATATTTAATGAAAACTCAATATTCTAAAATATCTACAGCTCGATGGCAAATATATTAATACCAATTACAATTGTAAACATAGAAGCATCAAATTAAAATCTGCTACACAACAAACATTGTATGATCAGATGTAGTAATCGAGCTCTTGGAATACAAATATTTGGCGAATATAATTTAGGTCCCATCTTGGTATCTGTGTTCCGTTTTAACACTTTCATTTACTAATCCATTTTCATATGTCTGGTAATGTCCATACATACTCTTTAAATTTTGTGAAATGCATTAGCATCCCCAAAACAAATATACGTGGTTTAACTAATTTGATTACATAATATGTTATTTTATATGCTAGTGGATAAAATATCTGCTAGAAAATTTGCACAAGACGCTTCCCTTTTTTATGTTTCCACTCTTGATTTTTGAAGAGCAGAGTTAAACTCAGAGTGAGACATTGTATCACAGTTGATAGGCCAAGGATCGATGTTAGTGAAAACACTATGCAAATACATTTTATCGAATATATGCTCAAACAATTAAGCCGTATGTGCAATGACTATTGGGTTTACAAACTAATACTGTGATATTTGATAAGAAATCTTCGCCCAAATCAAACTGAAGCCCTTGATAGTGAGACTCCGAAGATAATGCCATACATCATTATTACCATTTATAACGTTCGCTACCGTGAGAGTAATGAATGTGAATACGACACGTACAATTCATGTTCATTCGCCGAACATACAACCCTTCCTCTTTACCTCTTAGACTCACAATGACGTTGGAGTTTTATTGAACAATGCAGAACTATGCGCAGGCAGTAATTATGCATGTTAAATTCAATAGAAAGTGGTTTACGATGTGTAAGTGATGAAACCGCCTTCGACAACGACAAATAATGTGTTTTTGTGAACCTCAAAGAATCACACTCATCTTGTTGGTATTCAGACTGTACAGACATATCCACAGGCAGATTATATAAATATCTAATGAAGTACTATGTCTGAGGGACGATAGTGATTTCGACAACGACACACTTTTATCAATGGCGATGAACAATCTACCACTAAGACTCGTGATGTTAAAACCACAAAGATCTTTTCATATAACGGAATTCTCCATACTTAATTCAATACTATGTGTTTCCTACTCTGTGAGGGATGCTAGTGAGTGTTTACAACGGCGATACATTTCTTTCGCCGAACTGCCACACAAACAACTAAGACCTCAACTTTTGATGTTCTGACCCTAGAGAGCCCCCAATACACTACAAATGCAATAATCTACTTTAAGTAAAACGTTTTCAGCTGTTCAAGCGAACACAAACACCCCTGGAATTCAGACAGCGTAGAATTTCCAAGAGACCGGGATTACTTGAATCAAGACATTTCACTGTAAGAGTTTCGAGTCTTGTAAGCGTGCGCAGTGCGTCCGCTAACGACAATACATGCTTTTCTGTTAATTCGCAAAACTTACAATTTAGACTCAGATTCTTTATATGCAGACCATGAAGAACTTTCCACAGACTGGGGTTGTTACTGTTATCACTTATTTTTAAACTAAGTACTTCCAACTGTTTGAGAGACGACAGTGAGTGCGACATCTCGGATACATTCTGCCCTGTCAATCTGTACCATGTTAAAGTAAGATTTAAACTAAGACTTTTTATATGGAGACCGCACAAAGATTCCCACAGACAGATATTCGGCTCAAATGGTCCAACTCTTGAATCTATAATACTTAGTTCAAATCTAAAATCTAAAATACTAAGTGCTTCCAGCTGTGTGAGAGACAACAGCGATTGCGACACTAGCCTTACATGTTCTTCTGAAAATTTCAACGAACTACTAAGACTCAGACTCTTTATATGCAGAGAATGCAGAGCCTCCCACAAAAATGGACTGTAATCAATTAATTGTAAATAAAGTACTTCAAGCTGTTTGAGAGACGACAGTGTGTGCGATAACTCGGATGCATCTTGCTCTGTAAGTTTTAACAAACGTAAAGTCAGACTCCTTACATGCAGGTCACACAGATCTTCTAACAGACAGACGTTGTTCTTATATATCCCACATGAAAATTCCATAAGAAGTGTTTTCAGCTGATTCATAGACAACAGTGAATGCGACACTAACTTTACATGTTCTCGTTCGAAATTGTCAAGCCTAAGCCTCAGAATTTCCGATGGAGAGGGACTGAGGTCATAGAATGTTAAAGCAAGTGTTTCCAGCTGTTTGAGAGACAACAGTGAGTGCGATAACTCGGATGCATCTTGCTCTGTCAGGAAGCACAAACGTAAACTCAGACTCCTTATATGCAGGCCAAACAGAGCTTTTAACAGAGAGACGTTGTTCTTACATATCTCACTTGAAAGGTCCATAAGAAGTGTTTCCAGCTGATTCATAGACAACAGTGAATGCGTCATTAACTTTACATGTTCTCGTTCGAAGCTGTCAAGCCTGCCACTAAGACTCAGACTCTTTATATGCAGAGTTCTTGAAGGAAAGAATCTGATGTCATCGAATTCTAAATCAAGTGTTTCCAGCTGTTTGAGAGACAACAGTGAGTGCGATAACTCGGATGCATCTTGCTCTGTCAGTCTGCACAAACGTAAACTCAGACTCCTTATATGCAGGCCAAACAGAGCTTCTAACAGTGAGACGTTGTTCTTATATATCCCAATTGAAAGGTCCACAAGAAGTGTTTCCAGCTGATTCATAGACAACAGTGAATGCGTCATTAACTTTACATGTTCTCGTTCGAAGCTGTCAAGCCTGCCACTAAGACTCAGACTCTTTATATGCAGAGTTCTTGAAGGAAAGAATCTGATGTCATCGAATTCTAAATCAAGTGTTTCCAGCTGTTTGAGAGACAACAGTGAGTGCGATAACTCGGATGCATCTTGCTCTGTCAGTCTGCACAAACGTAAACTCAGACTCCTTATATGCAGGCCAAACAGAGCTTCTAACAGTGAGACGTTGTTCTTATATATCCCAATTGAAAGGTCCACAAGAAGTGTTTCCAGCTGATTCATAGACAACAGTGAATGCGTCATTAACTTTACATGTTCTCGTTCGAAGCTGTCAAGCCTGCCACTAAGACTCAGACTCTTTATATGCAGAGTTCTTGAAGGAAAGAATCTGATGTCATCGAATTCTAAATCAAGTGTTTCCAGCTGTTTGAGAGACAATAGTGAGTACGATAACTCGGATGCATCTCTCCCTGTCAATCTGTCCAATCTTACACTCAGACTGATTATTGGTAGACCACGCAGAGCTTCCAACAGACATATTTTGTTCTCAAATCTTTTAATATCTACCTCCAAAATAAGTGTTTCCAGCTTATTAAGAGACGACAGTGCGTGTGACAATAACTTTCCATGTTCTCCTTTTAAACTGTCCAGCCTACCACTAAGACTCAGACTCTTTATATTTAGTCTATGCAGAGCGTCCAACAGAACGGGGTTATCATCAATTAAATTTAAAGCAAGTGTTTCCAACACAATCGATTCAACCTCCTGTGTCCATTCGCATTTCTTATAACTCAGACTAAGACTATTTAGACATTCCATCTGTGTACGCGATATTTGTGAGTGTCCAGACGACGATACACGCTTCATTGTAGAATAGTCTAAATCGACAAATACACTCAAACTCGTCATATCCAGACTGCGCCAAGCTTCCCACACCGCGTCGATGGCATTATCGTTTCCGATTAATATATTGGTTGCATCGATAACATTCCCTTTACATATAAAATTCCTTCTAATGTGTGTGTGCTCAATACTATATGAATTGTCCATTGTTCCATTTACAAACGATGTTATTTCACAGTCCTCAAGTAGACATTTTACATTATGCTTTACTGTCTTTATGATGTTGAACAAACTTCGTAGCCAGGTATTGGAGCACGTGACATCTCCTAATTCAATGTGTTCAATAGAGGGCAATACATGAAAAGGTTGCTCTGCTGGATCTGAATTGTTTAGTTGAAACCTTACTGGACATACCGATGTGGCCGAGCTGTCAATATCTGAAAATGTTAATTCTAGAACTTACTACATTTTGAACATATCAATATAAAATAAACCTAGTGATATACGCATAATTCTTAGCATGTTTTCATATGTATGATAAAATCGATTCAAATCGCCGGAACCCACCTTTACAACATGCGACCTTGGAATATAATGTCAGACATAGCTCGTATTTATTTATAAGGTTCCGTGTCCAATTATACACTGACATTCAACAAATATAGCTGTAATATGATTATCATCATTTTATAAAAACACATATTATACCCAGGTTTGAAATAAGCATACAAATTATATAAACCGATGCTAGTTTCATAAAAAAACGTTTGATAAGGAATGTGTTCTGTTTGTACCGGCAGTTTAGTGTGATTTGCAAAATGTACCAGAGTAAGTCTATTAAACGATGTGTTATTAAAACAGTTACATGCAGACACAGTTTGATATGGCATATGAGTTTTAACTGTTAGCTTTTGCCTTAATTATCAATATCCAATTGAATGATCATTGCTTTCAAGACTTTATACGGAGAGTTATTAAAAGAGGAAGTTAATTAAAAAGTTCAGAAAACATTATGATATTTTACTTAATTAATATGGGTATCAGGAAAAGAAATAGTGTTTTGTTGTTGATGTTTGTTCATGAAATTAAATGTACGAGGTTGTCACAGAAGTCCGTGGACTTTGCTCATAACATTTCCATTATTAAGAGTAGTCTGCATATTTCCATGGTAGTGATACCTTATTAATATTTTTAGAAAAGGTGTGTAAGACTATTGGTTAGGGAAATCGCTTAAAAAATTTTTTTGGAACATAAGTAAAGTAAATCCGGAGCACGACATTAAAATTTTTTTACTATTCTGCATGTTTATGGTCTGATCAATTTTCACGATAAATGGGCAAAAAATGACTACTTGACAGTTCAAGTTTGATTCAAACCACATAAGAAATCTGTCCCCGTTATGGCTGCCGAGTTTTTAAATAGACAATATCCATTTTCTCGTACGGCTGATATTTATTTACTACTTATGTCCACTAAACGTTTCGTGAAGATTGAGAACTCAAATTGTTTTTACTAGTTTGTATTTGTTTATGTTATCACCAAGTTTTCTAACTCGTCTGAGAAATCATTGACACAGATGTTCGGAACACGTTTTACGCACATTGAGCAATAAATGATGTTCTCAAGTTTACAAAAACATGTTGTGTAACTTGAAATAATGATTGATCGTTTAACCCCACGTGACCCCGTTTCAAAATGAGCTAACATTTCATCTAGAAAGATTTTCTGATCTTGTTTCATTAATAATTAAAATAAATCTGGCTTCAGACTTTTAACAAGCTGGGTTTGTTTATTATACCTTGTGACATATTATTGAACCGCATGCCACAGTTTCGAACTCGACCGAGACATAAGTGGAACACATGTTCCTACCAAGTATCATGAAGATTGGGAAATAAATGTGGCGATTAGTGATACAAATTTAACTGTTTAAAACTCACGAAGAACGACGGACAAAAAGCTTTAAATACAGCTTACCATGAGCACGTCAAGAGCAGAAGAACAAGATGTGATAAAGATATCGTATGTTTCGCATCACATACACCCACTTTACGATAACAAAATGCTTTAAATGTGTTTGCGGACACAATAACGCTGTCACTGGATACGAAGTGAAAAACGACGCCAATCGGTGATTTAGAATAACTGTTATTAAGTTGTGTGCAGACACGATTACCACACAAAATACAACATGGTCTTTGCTCTGAGACCAACAATAGTCAACACTCTTGAAAATGGAAACTTCATCGCCTTAGAGCGCGATTGTCTAAGTCATGAAAAATGAAAGATGTTAGTTTTGTATTGTCCGGAGAGTGATGCTCATTATCAATATAAAGAAGTGAAACTCCAGCTGCTGGAGCAGTATTGAATTTTCATTAAAAACAATTAGTTGGTCCTTTATTTAAGGCAAGTGACCGATTGCCCAAACAGTACAAAACAGCACAATACAGCACAATACAAACCAACATAAACACAAAATATGAATAAAGCTGGGGTCACCGGCTTGGAACGGTCAATGCAAAGCATTGGGGGTTTAAACCTGGTTATAGAGCGCTCAACCTCACACTTGGCCCAGCAATATTCATAATACATTTAAGTGTAAATAAAATTTAACGTCATAGCATTGTAACTCAAATTTACGTGAATTTCTGTCTATTATGTCCACTGTGCCCTATCGACCCAGATCCGAACCGAGGCTCTTGATTTTAGCGTTTGAGCATCCTCCGTATAGCCCAATAGTGTTTACCTCACAATTACGGGAGATGCTTGAGACTCTAGATTATTTATTTTAGAATTTCTAATTGTATCTCTCTCGAATAAATAAAATACGTATTTTATTTAAAACGTTCGACAAGTGTGTCACGGTTTACAGATAATATGAATTTATAAATGCAGATGTCGAAATGTGTTGACGTTATAACGTTAACGTCACCATTTCTCAATTAGGTCCACGAAGTGCTTACGTAGGCAGTTTTGTTTTATACGTATATGGTAAACATTCGCCGTTGATTTAACATGAAGTATTGTTTTATGCACATCACAATTGCCTGGGTTTCTTATTTATTCATATCATCATAAAGGTCATAGAAATTTGCCGAACAACGTAAATAATCTCTCTCCGATATTGTACAATCTAACATGATTCCTGCAGAGTTTTCCAATGACGTTACGAAACTTTTGGATGTTAACTTACCGAATAAGAAACGCATAAATGTAGCAGCCCAGCATTGGCATTTCTAAAAGTACGTAAGAATGTGTATTGCGTAAATCATGCGCAACAGAACTTTGCGATATTAAATTGATACTTAACCTATAGTGCCCATTACACGTTCTTTCATCGTCTATTAAATTCAAACTTTTTGTAAAACGGATGTCTAGAACCACTCACTTAATACAGAAATAACAACGTTCAACATTGATTCTAGCTGCAACTAGCATTTGGTGACAGATTTACAAACATGATACCATGTTATTATTTATAACGGATTATTTAAAAGTGCTAACAATATTGAATGCATCTATTTCACCTAAAGATGGACAATTATAGATAATAATTAAAAAAAACACACGATGTCTTCGTAGTGTCTTCATAATAGCTCACATGTTTCCCCGTTTTGAAAAGTGCACTCATTTACATTTCATTATCTAAATTTAAATACATACCGATAATGCACAATCATATTCACCCCCTTTTGCGTGAGAAATAAAAGATATTTCATTCGGCCGGAATATGTGTACAGCAATATGAACAAATGAAACATGTAATCGTTATTTTTAAATTGCATTAATTGCTTCACAATGGCACTTTGTTACAAGTCACACACATTCAAAATCTTTATCCCGAGTTCCAATGTACAAAACCCCGACATTTATAAACGGCATTTCACATAGTGTTCCAATTATAACGCGATACTTCAACACAAATATTGGTTCACATTTACTCGGTTACAAACAATTACTGTTGGAGTGTATATGGGCACAAAAACGGTATCCGCCCACCCAACATACACACATGTAGACACGTGTTAAAAAACACATTACACGAAGCAGTTCTCTCAAGTAACCATTTAAAATACTTTAAAAAGCAGTCTCATTAAAATAAAATAGAAATACTGTTAAGATTTAGGCATCGGATAAAATAACCTTTTTAACAATATAAGTATCAGTCTTGCTGGGTGCAATAAAATGCGTTTTGCATAGCTTAGTTTAGCAATGTACCTTGTATAAGAGAGTACTCGTTATGAAAAATGCATTGTGCATTTGTGCGGATGACAATTGATACAGAAGTGCAATACAGGACCAAAAATCATTCCATTCAGACATTATAATAGCGTCCGACTCAAGATGACTTTAATGAGATTGTTTGTATACGAGTTAAATACAATCCAAAACTTGTCTAACAGGTCGCTTTTGTTTTTTTTTTCAAATCTGAATCGACGAAATTACATGATATTCTGCAGCGTGCCTTACTAAAAAATAATGTGAATAGTTTTAATAAGATTAACCAGAATCATTAATCCATGACAGGTAGTTACTTCTCTCAAACAAATCACATGGTGCAATTATCTAGTTGAACATCAGCTCTTCATAAAATTGACAAACAGGAATACGGTACAACGAGAGCGTAATTAAATTGCTTAAAATTGGAGTATTTGAACGGTATTTTGTTTTCTTTGACCTGATTTTTAAGCTGATTTGTGACATCACTTGAGGCAAATTCAAATTTTGTAAAGATATTGTCAAGGTTAACATTAAGACAGAGTTCGATCAATATTGAGTATGAAATGTGGCTTCACTTGTTTCAAGATTTGACCTGTTGACATTGTTTCTCTATTTTAACCAGAATAAAACATTGCCTATTTTATATTAAGTTTGAGTTCCATACGGATTTCAGAAATGGTGAGAAATAAATGTTGTGTGAGAAATGTTGCTCAGAAAGAACTACGCGTCTTAACGGTTCGATCCGTTTTTTACTCTATTTAAATCATAACAATAACAATGACTTCACCGTCATCGACGGCCGACGTAAACGCGCCATGGCGTTCAAGCATGACGTTACATATTCTCAACATTCTGTGGGCCGCGAAAAGTAATAAATATGAAACAATATAACGTTTGGCAAAATCATCAAATAGTTATGTTAATTATCATTTAAATAGAAAAATCATTTCTAAATCATGCTTTTCGATCATGAATGTCATTTAAGAAAATACAATCCTGAACATGTCCTTTTCAATTATTTCGAATCCAATTGAAATCACATTACAAAGTCAAAACGTGTCTATTATCACTCAATTGGATAAAGTCTTGTAATTGGGCGCGTCGACACTCCTTGGCTGGAACGAACAACTACAGTGCGTACACTTCCATCGTTACCCGGAAGCAGCTGTTCCACGTCCCCGAGTTTCCACTTCAAGCGCGGACCGTCGTCATGGATATGTTGATTATCGTACCGCAAATCACGGTTAAGGTCGTCGTATTCAGCTTCCTGTTCGTCGTATTCTTCGAGCTGGAAGTCGGCGTGCGTGACTTCTTTCTGAAATGGCATCACCGGCGACAGTCGTTCTTTCTGTATCCTCGGACTTCGGGGCAGCGACATCGTGTCAAATGCTTCGAGATTCCCTTCGATTGACATGCCCTTAATGGGAGTTATTGACGGAATATGAGAGAAATCCGTTTGAGTGCTTTTTTCTAAACATTTTGAGGTTTTCTTGCTCGCAATATTCAGCTTTTCTTTCTGTTTCTGGTTTGGCTGTTCTTGTTTCCTAAGACGACTGATCTGGGTGAACGGCGTCCGGAGTTTCTCGCGCATAGACGGCGTTCGCGTTGTCTTACGCGTTGACGGCGTCCGTGTCGCAAGACTCGTGCTGGGAGCGCGATGTACGGAGTTGCGCGAGATCTCGATCCGCGAGAGGTTAGTAGTACTGCGCTGGAAAGACTTCGTCGGAGACTTTGAAGATTCTGTATTCGTGTTTTCTTTCTAAACATAGTCGAAGTACTTCTTGTCCGCATATAGCTCCTCTAGCAAGCTCTTGAGCCTGTTTTCTGACAGCTGTCGCTTCGACGTATCTATGTTTATACTCTCCATACCGTTCGCCTTGTCCCTAAGGGCGTCCTTCCACGCCCTGGGATTCTCCTTCCGGTGGAAGCGCGCGAGGGGGTGCATGGTGGAGGCAGGGGGCATTGTGGGCATGGGCGTGGAAAATTCTTCTTCTAGTGCGGTGGACGAGCGCGTGAGTCTATCTGGGTTGCACCTAGTACATTGTGACATCGAAGAGGATTGAGGGTTCAGGACGTGATTAGATCGATCTCTCGCTCGAATAGGAGTGACGGCTTGCGGAGGATCTCTAGCATACCAGTTGCAGTTAAATGAAGACGAGAGAACAACGGGATAAACGGGCTGTCCAGTAGGCGCTGCGGTGGAAATGTGTATCCTAAAAGGCAACTCAGTGGAAGTCGACTGTAGCTCAAAAGGTGTGATCAAGGACGTCGGAGGTACCCTAGATGGCGCTGTGGCCGAAATCGTCGATTTCCCTGATTGTGCGGTTTCGAAACTTTGTGGAGGCCATACTGGCGTTGTGGCGGAAGTCGGCAGTGACCAATTCTGCGTGGTTGCGGAGTTTTGCTGTAGTCCAGTTACTACATCGACAATAGTTGGTTGTAGCCCGTAGGGCACGTGTGCGGTGGAATTCGACGAAAGTTCATATAGTGCTTCGGCGGATGCTGGTGTTACAAATTTTCTGTCATCAGTGGTGATTGAAGCCGACGGAAGACCTGGGATGTTCACGGTTTTATTGTTTCTGTCTGTGGAAATAATATCTTTCTTAAATTTCTGTAGCTTCCGTTTAAGCTGATTCGTTTACGTCGCTGTTCCGTCATTTCTTCGGGAATTCGCTCAACTTCTGTTTGACTTAAAATCTTCTCAATCGCTTTTAACGAGTCCAATACTTCGGAAATGTTGTTCAAAATCATCCCGATGGAGTTATGATCATTTTCATCTTTGGCAGTCTGTAGTTCTTCAAGTTCATGTGCGATGATTGCTCGACTCCCATTACGGATAGACAATAGTTTCTGTTAATCTTGTTTCATTGTTATTTTTCGTCACGGCACCATAATTTGTGAGAAATGTTGCTCATAAAGTACTACGCGTCTTAACGGTTCGATCCTTTATTTACTCTATTTAAATCATAACAATAACAATGAAGTCACCGTCATCGATGGCCGACGTAAACACGCCATGGCGGCAAAGCATGACGTTACATATTCTCAACATGTGGATTTACAAGTTGCCACAATGTTTTACAAAAGACCTATCTCATGACTCTTTTTCTACCCAGATTTAAAATTTGCACACAAGTTTTCCAAAAAAACATTCTGACAAAGTTGAATCAATATTTGCCCAGAAATGTGTTCACTGGAATTGTAATTAGGTAAAAGCAATTACTAAAAATTTAACGTTTCGACTTATTTTTGACTTCACATGACCAAAATTCGAACCATCAAATTTCTGCTCGGATCGTATTGCTACTTGAATATCAAAATCATTTTAGATAAGAGATCGATGCCAGAATGAAAAAGCAGCTCATGTGTGAATCATTTAGGTATTGTGGTACTGATTTTTTATATTGTGTGTCTCGTGAATTCAAGTGTTGGTATAAATACCGCGATATAAATTGTGTTTGCCGTATATCTATTTTCCATTTCATACAGCTAGATGCAAAAAGTAGGTTACTAAAATTTAAAGGTTTAAGTTTGCGATATCAATAAAGATAACCATGTTCTTAATATTATGTCTCATAGAGGTGTCCATCGGCGATTATATGCAAGCATTTTATGTTAAATGTGTACGTCTATTTCTAATTTGAATTTTTTTGGTGCACGATTGCGTCAATATCGATTAAGAATCAAATATGTGTCCGTCCTAATCGACTGTAACAGCTTACTTATTTTATGTGTTATGTATTGTATCAGTAACGTTCCGAGCGACATTCGGAAAGCAGGTTCAATTTTTAGACACGCACATTACTATGTCACACGATGTATTCATGCGAACGCGCCTTTCGAATTGAGAGAATATCCCGATTTAAAATAAAAACGTTATGATAAATCATATTTTCGATGTCTTTTTATTAGGAGATATGTAGTAATACTTTGAATTTTACATGACTGCATGAACTTGTGAAATATTACTTAATTATATTTCTGCTGAAGGTGTCATTGTCAAAACAATGCGTGAGGTACTGTAATAGAGTAAAAAATATGTCCCTTATAATTATGTCCAAATAAAATACTTACATATTAGACATCTAGTTAATATTGCCCTTTTATTTTAGGTTAAGTAACATACATTGAAGCTTTTGCTTAAGATATTATTATAAGGTATCATTATATATATGTTGTGGTATTTAACTCATGCGCCGAATCTCTTAATAGTTTTAAAGTTTACATTTATAAGAGAATATTAACAATAATGTATATATCTACCTTTCAAACATACGCCGTATCCATAGAGTTTCAGCACTTTTAGTTTGTGACACGATGACAGTTCAAAGTCCATAGTGGATGAAGACTTCTCACATTCAGGTGAACTCTTCCCATCAAATAAAGGGTCCCGCGAGAATACATTTACACGTAGAAACTCGACACTGGACGCATTCATGACCCAAAGTGAGTGCAAATCTGGATGAATGTTTTCGTCGTCGATGTTAAAATGACTGAGTTTTAGGTTAATATATGTTTGCGCATTAGCAATGGCCTCTCTATATCCTGACCGGACGCAGTGCTGAAAGGGGCTGGGTTTGAACTCGTATTGACGGTAATGAAGCTGGTCACATTTGTCCATCATGTCAGAGAGTGTATTCGCAGCCGAAATGTCTAACCCGCACAGAAAAGTTAAAACTTCAGTAACATCAAGGTAGGAATTGTTACTGCGTTTAAGATATCCCGAAATTATGCCATTAATTGTTTGGGTATTGCGTGCGATATGATATGCAGCTAGGAATTCCTGTAAGCTTTTATGGATATAAGAAAATGATGACGACAATCGTAATACCGATGCTTTTGGAGTTGCAGACAAAATACCTGACTTTAAAGCCGTCTCAAGTTCTTCTTCTAACTTATATAGCTTTAATTCGCTTATACCAAACACAAGCGAATTTTCCCTTGTGTTTGAAAACAGCAAATGAAATGCCGCTTCAGCAAGACGATTTAGGTGTTCAATATTGGGTTGAATGTATTGCGTGCCCGTAAAGCAAGGAAATGGCGGATGCTGAAATTCACTGATTTTGCTGTTTGCCTTCTTTAGAAGACTTTCCAGTATGATACAGTATATTTCACATTTAGAGCCTTTCAGTGTTATTCCTTCAGCATATGAACATAAAATTACAGAGAGCATCATTGGTGACAACAGTAAATCGTTTAGCTTCTTTTCGGATACGTAACGCTTAAATAATAGGTGTTTAGCGCTCAACTCCTTCCTGTCAATCATTAAACTCAACAAATTTCTACTAAGCTCGAAAGGATCGTTAACTCCTTCAAGTTGCAGAAGAGTATGCATCTCGGAGTGGTTAAATGTTCCTTCAGCCACTTTCCAAGGTCGAGTTGTAATCAAGATGACGCATTGTCTGTGGGATGTTACCAACGTCGGTAGGTTGTTTCCACCTCCAGGACCGGTCCATTCATCCAAACCATCTAGTAGTATCAAGCAAAGTTCGCGTTTCATTATCTCATTCAGTAATGTGTAGGCCTTCTTGCGATCTTCTTCAGACGAATATATCGAGTCGATTATCTGTTCCTTGATCATGTTGTAAATTGAGATTTCTGTTACCGAATTTCTCAACGTTATGTGGAAGACAAAACTGTAACGGTGTAGAGACCACGAATCTTTGAAGAAAGAGGCGTAATTCGTTTGCGTATCAGTATGTGCTATCTTTGTTTCCAATTGTTCTTCAAATTTAGTACGACACCAGTCCATTACTAACTTGGAAAGAAACGTTGATTTACCCGTTCCGGCTTCGCCTTGAATAAACGTATTATGGTTCTTTCTGGCATAGTTCAAAAACATATTTTCGTAGGTCGTGATTTGTTTGACGGTTTTCTTAAAGAACTGATTGTCTTTTGTCATCAGCAGCAGCTTGGGTGGCATATAGATGTCCCTTAATTTTTCTTGAACGCAGTCTTTCAAAGGCGAGATCGTGACATAACTAAGTTTTTTGTCGTAATGCGCCGTCAAACCTCGGAGCATATCTAAAATCAGGAAAAATGTATGTTACAAAATAGAGACGAAATTCTTTGCTTTCGGTGGAATACCGATATACATGTTTCCTGTAAAGAAAGACTAGAAGTATATTAATAAGTTTTTTACGGGCGTTTACGCCAGTGAGTATAAGTAAACTTGTTAATAAAGTGAGGTAATATCTGTCGATTTAATTTCATTGAAGTGAACACATTTTCTGTGTATTTTAAATTGTTTATTAAGTTTTAACGATATTTTTATATTTAAACTTTTTTGTATGAATGCGTGTGATTACGAAACGCATAATCCATCATGTTGCTTAATAATGAACAAAGATCTAAAAACAGAATGTGTTGTTTGTTAAAAAAACAATAATGGTATTTTGAGTCGCGATACCCGGAGCTCACACAATTCAGAAAACAGTAAGTCAAAAGTAACAATAGCAGTAATTGTCATAGAGGATATGTCTTGGATGTGATGGAATGTTTATTTTATTTCACGTGCGATAATAGAAAAAATATATTTTCAATGATCACAAGTGAATGAATGCGCCACGAGTGCAAATATTTTTTCTATGATCACGAGTGAATAAAAATCGATATCCCAACTAAATACAACACTTTTATTTTATGTCATGCTTACAAACGATTATTCAAGTATTTTTGCCATTCCGAACCATATAATTACCCGTTGAGTGCCCGAAATCTTATTACATATATGTTCAAAGGAAGCTTGTCCGTATATTTTTTATAAACATTCAATGCAGAGAGACGTCGCCCTTGGTACAATCGAGGTAACAATGGGGAAACCAAATATATCTAAATTAGTTCCGGTAAAACAATGAAAATTATCGACAATTTTCACTGTTATTTTTTCTCTCTTTGAAACTGTGAAATATCAGTTTTAATTTACTGATGTTTTTCTATAAACCATTGGGAAGCATTAAATAAAGCGAATACTGCGGATGTATTTTGTAAAGAGATTCTACCAGCCGTTATATGTTTGTAAATGTTCCTTACATTTTTAAAGAGTCAAAGTTGTACGGTAGTGGAGTGTTCTTAAACGGAAAAAAATACCTGCAAAACTGTTTTCATTCTGTAATATCAACATAATACATGTAGGACGGAAAGGTCGGACAAGAAAAGACGATTGTGGATAAATAACGTTCGAATGCATATTGGATATAGCGCACAAAGGGCCTTAACACTTACCTCATACAGAACAACAAAGGAAAAAAACTCTTATTTTAGAAAGTATTGTGTTATCATTCTTTGCATGATACTTCTCCTCATTGATATATTTATATATAAATATACATATATACAATAATAATGTTTCAGATTAAAATCTTGAATCCTATCTGACATAAATACAACACTGAAAAGTTACATCATACAACAAAAATCAAATGGCAGCTTGTTACTATGGAACACATGAACAGGATGTAAATTACGTAGGAACCAATATCCGGGTTGTCAATGTTATGTATGAACCAATGTCTCGGAGGTCAAAAAACGTAGGAACAAATGTCCGCCTTGTCAAAAGTACCATAGGAACTACTTTTCGTGCGAACGAATGTTCGGCACTTCACATGTGTGTTGTATCAGGTAACCAATATTTGTCCCACAAAACTTGAGGGTGTCTGTGTCAGCATAACGGATTTTTGTACCATGGTAATCATACAAATCAAATGTGTTTTTCACAAAATCGTGACTTACTCCTGTGTAATATCTTTTTTGCATTCCAGTAAATTGCTAGTGCTGCAGATAATGTTAAAAATGTCACTACACATTGCTTTGTATTATCAACCCATTCTCTCTGGGTTGTTGTACTAGAATAATGTATTTAAAGTAGATACGGAGTAAACGGTTAAATGCGACACCCCAATGTCGACAAGTTGTTTTATTTTCTGTGGGAAAAAAATATACCATTAAGTAAATACTCAGTGAAAACATATGCATTATAATAAACATATCAGTTTCACATTGTTTTCTGCGTGTATGTATAACTTTGGCGTACATGTCCAGACAATTTAACGCATGTTATAAATATGTTTTTACATCATCCCTGTAAGTGCAACAACGGGCATCGATCCGCTAGCATGAGAAAATCGTTTTAGTTTGCCTAAATCTTCAGGGGCAGTCAATGACACATGGATTCGCACCCCCATACCGAAAAGTGGTACACATTTGTATCATTCACATAAAAAGCAAATTAACAGAAAACAATTACACACTTACGCATGCATTTACACACCTCCTGATATGATCAATAACGCATTTAAATACTTGATTATATGATGATAATAATAAGAGGTTGATTGGGACCGACGTTAATGAACACATACCGTCAACATCCCGTCCATAGTCGTCCATCGCTTGGTTGATTTCTACTTGTTGAATGCGCTCAATACCAACTCGAGTTTCTTCTGATATTTTCCTAACACTGTCTTGTGTGTGTATATCTAGTTGTTTTTTTGAATCAGAAATCACTGTTTCAATGTGTTGTTTACCAGCCTGTATAGTTGCCTCTATTGATTGCAAAGCTTCCTGGAGAGTAATTTCCGCAACTTTTGAAAAGTTTTTCCCGGCCTCTTTCGCTTGTTTGAGGGTTTGACTAGCATCTTTCAACAGCTCGCCCAGTTCGGATAGTGACAAACGATCATTCTGCAACTAAATGCAGATAACTTTGTATGTCCTCATGTAACTCTTCCTTTTATTACATGTACGCATTTGCACAAGGTATACAATTATCTATATCAATAACTTTATTTGCATTTTCCCCATTATTGTTATGACAAGCTATTTCATGGTCCCTTTGATTCTCTACAACGAAGTCACGTGCAAATTTCATATTACAGAAATGATATGTAATTTTTCGCATGACCAGTTATGAACATTTGAAGGTACTCATAACGCGAAATATACTTTATTAATATGCGCAATTTGAGGGCATTGAGAACGTTTGAATCTTGCTTTCATCAAGCACACATTTGTTTCCATTGTTTTCATCGTTACAATTTCATCGATATATCAATTCTACTTGCAATTGTATGTATGGATATTTACGGAAAATTCATTTAATGCTTAAAGTTGAAATTGTTTTCCCAAATGCTGGTCATATTATCAAAACGTTAAGATAAAGTTATATATAAAACTACGTCTAACCTGAGTTAATTTCGTGCGCGCTGTTATTGCCAAAGGATCATGCATTAAGCACTTTGGATCAGCCAGTAGCGTTGCCAGTGTTTGAAAATAGTATTGCAGATCAACATCGTTTACTTTGCAGTCGGCTGTGTGTCGTACGTCTCGGCCTATCTGACGGACCTAAAGAAACGATAATTAGTCATTTTAATAGACAGGCTATATTATAAGTGACGCTAAATGTTGTAGTAAAAATTATTTTAAAAGGTAACTGCATCTATCCTAGTTTTTGCACACGTTAGTTAGCTGATATTGTAAATGTTCTAAACGTTACCTTTTCTAAAGGGCACTGTGGGTCAGGCGGTTTAGGAGATAGGCTAGCAGAGAGACACGTTTCGAAGTGTGTGCAGTTCAACATCAAACTGAGTATGCCATTTAAGTCCGATTCCTGCACTACGGAGACACCTTTGTATCCATCCGGAGGTAAATAACATTTTCCGATTTCCCACGGTTCGGTCGCCCATCTTTCTGCTTTTGTATTTCGCCACGATGGATTGTAAAATCTATGGAACGATATGATTTTTTGTTTAACTTGATCGCATATTTGGCATTGCTGGAACATTTTTGTTTGGTGAAACATACAGTTATTTCGTTTTCTGTTGTTGCACAGACCCGGAGTAGGACATGACATCAGGTTTTCAATTGAACAGTTCCCACAGCTTCCACCAACCGCTGCGTGGACACTCTGTAATTCTGTTTCAATGAAGTTGGTAAGCCCTTCCTTCGTACAGTTGAGAGCAATGCATGCCTTAAACCAGTTATTGGTCTCCTTTTCAGTGAAAATGTTTGTGCTAGCAGCCATACTTTGAAATTCTACATTAAACGCTTATTGGTAAAATTCCTAGCAGTCAACCCCAGTGGTAACGGAATTGTGTCACGACATCAACGCTCTAATCAGCAACAGTCAAGTTTTCAGATTTCCATCAATGCATAACTGTTTTACGGCACTTGATTCATCATCAATAAATATAAAATTAAAATGTCCTTTGTGATATGTAGAAATATGTGTTTTTACTTTTTCACTCTCTCATTTAATAAATGTACATTTTTTAAGAATGTGTATTTCCGTAAAAACAATGGCATATACTAATACAAAAGTTTGTGTGTAAAACCCGTTCAATGTGAAAACTCAATTTTATATTTCCAGAAATTAATAAATGTAGGATCCCAGTCATGAAACGGTAAATCATTAGGTTTAACACCCGTTTTAAGGATCCAAACGTCACACTTTCAACATTGTTAGAAGAAAAGATTTAGGCGAATTGGCCACATGCTTTAAGTATAAGACCAGATGATTGTGGTTATGAGTGTTCTATTTTTGATGTATGTGAATAGTAGTTTGATTAAATGGCAATGCACACAAGCAGATTTCACTATACTTTAAAAGCATATTATAGTTCAAACTTCACTACCACCAATGTTACAGTTCACATTCTGTCACATAACACACGTAATGTTAAAAAATATACCCACGAATATTTATCGCAAAATAACTGTTTTAAAGTTTATGCACTTGTTTTGTCTCATCGTTTTATGAACGTTTTAACGTGTTTGTTTGAGTTAAAATAGTTGATTTACTTTATGGTTTAGTTATTAAAGCTTAAAAAACGTTACAGATTGATTATATTCAGTATGCGTATGCTCGCTTACTACTTTATATATTATATACGTATTCATATGATAGAAACTTCCATTCCGCTTTTCCGTAAGTAGTAAAGCTCTCACTTAATATAAATTATATTATTTGTGTGTCGCTTCAACTTGCATGCAATGTACGACAAGCAAAACAAGTCCTCAACACAACCATCATCCCACATGATATGAACACCTTTAACCATAGCCTTCTAGCTTCATGGGTTTGCAGAATTAAGTTTAAACAACACAATTATTCGCGTAAACATTATGAAAAATTATGCTGATTTCAGTGTTTAATATATGCTTTAAATTGACTTGGTGTCAGAATATCTTTTATAGCTCACCTGATGGCTAAGGTGAGCTTTTGTGATCGGTCTTTGTCCGTCGTCCGTCCGTCCGTCCACATTTGTTTGCAAACACTCTTGTGGCTAATGCCTTGTCCGATCTTCATAAAACTTCGTCAGAAGATTTGCCCCAATGATACCTAGATCAAGTTCGAAACTGGGTCATGCTGGGTGAAAAACGAGGTCACTAGGACAAATTTCAGCCCAATCTTCGTGTATCTTTGTCAAAATGTTTGTCTTAATGATATGTTGGTTGAGTTCAAAATTGGTTCCGGTCCGTTAAAAAAAACTGGCCGTCAGTGGGCGTGGCTGTTTTCCTTATATGGCTATAGAGAAACCTTGTAAACACTCTAGAGGCCACATTTCTTGTCCGACTTTCGTGAAACCTGGTCAGAAGATTTGTCCCAATTATATCTCAACAGAGCTCTTAACTGGGTCTTGTTGGGTCAAAAGTTAGGTCACTAGGTCAAAAAACGAAAAGCCTTGTAAACACTGTAGAAGTCATATTTCATGCCCAATCTTCATGTTACTCTAACATGTTTGTCTTAATGATATGTTGGTTGAGTTAAAAAGTGGTTCCGGTCCGTTGAAAAACATGGCCGCCAGTGGGCGGGGCAGTTTCCTTCATTTGACAATAGAGAAACCTTGTAAACACTCTAGAGGCCTCATTTCTTGTCCGACCTTCATGAAACTTGGTCAGAAGATTTGTCCCAAAAATAACTCGATCGAGTTCGAAACTGGGTCTTGCTGGGTCAAAAACTAGATCACTAGGTCAAAAAAAAGAAAAACCTTGTAACCACTGTAGAAGTCACATTTCATGCCCAATCTTCATGTAACTTTGTAAAAAATATTTGTCTTAATGATATGTTGGTTGAGTACAAAAGTGGTTCCGATCCGTTAAAAACATGGCCGCCAGTGGGTGTGGCAGTTTTCCTTATTTGGCTATAGAGAAACCTTGTGAACACTCTAGAAGTCACACTTGTTGCCCAATCATCATGAAACTTGGTCAAAACATTGGTGTAATAGATATATCTGACGAGTTCGAAAATGGTCTAGATCAGTGAAAAAACTTGGCCACCACGGGGCGGGACAGTTTTCTCTATATGTATATAGTGAAAACATGTGAACACTCTAGAAGTCACATTTTTGGTCCAATCTTCATGAAATATGTCGAAAATGGTTTCGGTCCGTTGAAAAAGCATGGCTGCCAGGGTGACAGAGCAGTTTACCTAATATTTATATAGTATAAAAGACTTTTAACAGTCAAAAAATCACAATTGTTTGCCCAATCATCATGAAACTTGGTCAAAACATTGATTTTATGGATATTTTGGAGGAGTTTGAAAATGGTCCAGATCGGTAAAAAAAAATGGCCGCCAGTGGGCGGGGCATTTTTCGCTATATGTATGTAGTGAAAACATGTGAACACTCTAAAAGTCACAATTTTGCCCAATTTCCATGAATTTTGATAAGAACATGTGTTTCCTAGATACGAGAGTTGAGTTTGAAAATGATTCTGGTCTGTTGAAAAGCATGGCTGCCGGGGTGGGGGGCGCATTTTCCTTATAATTATATAGAAAAAAAGCTTTTGAACACTCTAGATATTATCATGAAACTTGGTGAAAACTTTGGTTTTATTTATATCTTACATGAGTTCAAAAATGGTCCCGATCGGTCTTAAAACTTGGCCGCCAGGGGATGTGGGGCAGTTTTCCTTAGATGACTATTGAGATGCCTCTAGAGTGAACACTCTAGGAAAAAAGGTAAGAGAACTAGGGCCATCTTGGCCCTCTTGGTTAAATTATACACAGAGACCGCATTACACGGTACGATAAATATTGACAAAAATATATTAAAAAAATCGCTCTTATCGTAAGCACGCGGTCAATAATTATTGTGACAATTGTTATGATTAAGAAAAGAGGGCATGACTACCAATGTTCTTATTCTCATACTTAGACACGTAATACACGCCTCTAACGAGTGTTTTATTGAATTATCATTCGGTCAATATCGAAAGAAATAGTGTATTTTTATAATTAATACCTTTAGAAGTAGCGCTACATGTAAAAGAATGGATAACATTTGATAGCGTTCATACGTATAACCCATTATTATTCGCCGCACATTTATTTTCGTTATTAAACCAATCGACGAATATCTGTTTGTAACACAAATTATTTCCTTCGTTTTTCAAAAATAAGACTGAATTACCGTAAACACGAAAAGCATGAATTATTGAATAGCCGACGTAATCAATGCATATATCCTGCATCTGTTTCACAATCTGGATAAATCAAGATTTTACACAAAGGGGAGATATTTAAACTCTGTACTTGACTGTCACTTGATATTTCCTGTAGAACACAAATGCAGTAAAGCTGTATCGATAGTGTCGACTCCGTTCATGTTAAATAGTAAGGATAATCATAAATGTTAAACAATGTTGTAAACCAGTGTGTATATTGTGATTTTGCGAGACGCTGCAGGTTACACAGCCAACACGCGGCGGCTTAAAGGAAATGAACGCAATAAACAGATGACTGTGTAAAACATATGTGATTGAAAGAGTGTCTGCGCGTGTATTACAAAGAAATTACACATGTTGATTTATATTTGGTTGTTTGTGTTAAAATACATTTACTAGTATCTAGTTTGTTATGCATCCATTCAACTTTATTAAATTCAATCATACATTCTTTTCTGATATACTTTCATTTTGCTGTAGAGACTTTCAGTACAGTACTACCTGTATTTTTGGATATGGTAGTTCAGGTATTTATTGATTTTCAGCGTTACTCCTTTTCTTTCTGTCAGTGGCAGTACAATTACTAATTTCACAAATTCTTATCTGGAGCTCTGATTAATTAATAATTAATTAGAATAATAACTACCAAAACCTAAAGAATTATCAACACAGGAAATAGATAATTATTTGTATTCACACCAAAATATTCAATATGTCTTTTTTCGGCGACCAGCGACTTTGCTCACTACGTGTAGTTCGTAACGTTGCGCTTTCAGACATTCATTGCTCTGCAAACTGACAACCGAGCGCTAAAAACACTAATTAACACATTAAGATTGTTAATACCAATATCAAAATAATATAAACTTACCAGATCATGCTCAGAATACCCTACGACAACAAATATTAACGACTAATTACGAAGAATAATTGATTGCTTTATAACAAAATGGCCGACAGTAGCTGGAACAGGGAAGAATCTACAGGTACACCGGCATCTCCAAAATCAATGTCACGTGACCCGCGTCCGCCCCGGTTAAATCTTTTTGGAGTGCAATACTCTTAAAAACCTGAATATCATTTATAAGAAGACACAATTCTCTGTGTGGGCACTTGCCATGACTTTATTTTAGAATGTTTCTTTGTGCATGTAGTAGGGAAAACATTGATGTTTAACAGAAATTCACTCATTTGCTTGAAGGTTGGAGACTACATGAGACTTTGACAGATGGCGGGAAACCCTAATCCACTGGTACGACCCGGTAAATAGATGGCTAAAAAACAGTGACCGCTGATTCGCATAGAGTTCTTTCTTGCATAACGCATGACCCCCCTTTTTATTGTCTAAATCATTAAGGCTTGGAATGCTCTTTAAGAAAAGGTATGGTTATGGGGGTCTCTATGCGCAAAAGTTTCACTTAATATTTTCTTGAAGTTATTGCTTTTACATTGAATTTGTGTAGGAAATCTTCTGGTATATTGTGACCTTAGATATTATCGCATATCGCTATCGCGAAGACGAGAGTTTCCAATCTGTGTTATCTATAGGATTTTGGCTGTTTTGGGGAAAATCTCAAAACAGTTGTTTATTGTTTAAATACTGTGTTTGTTATATTTTAAAGCTCCAGATACCACAAAAGTTATATATATATATATATATATATATATATATATATATATATATATATATATATATATATATATATATATATATGAAATGAAAAGTGCTCATAAATTTGATACATTGTTTCATTGGAATTATTTAATTATAATGCTATTTTGTGACTTCAATGAGAAATACAGAAAATAAGATTTAATTGTGTTTATTATGTCTGTCTGTCTCGCCCAAAACTTTAACCTTGCTCATAAAATGACACTTTTTGGACCTGGTTCTCCAAAGTTTACATGTTCATGCATCTGATTGAGATCTATTAATATGCAAACCAGTTATGAGACATAAGTTCTAAGTCACAAGGTCAGGGCTAACACATACATAAGCATTTGTTGCATGCATCTTGGTTTGTTTTTAAAGTATGTTTATGTGTGTTATAATAAGTTATAATATTTAAAGGTATAACGGCGAGTAATAAAGGACCAGTTGAGTGCATAAAACTGTACTATAGAAAAATATATGGATTAATAAATAATGGTAAGATGTATAGTGCTGGAAGGAGATTGGTAATATTTTTAACATTTATTCTATGTTTAATGTGTATTAAAGTCATTGGCTCTAAAATCAAAGTGCTTTCACCTACAACTTTGAAACTTCATATGTAGCTGCACCTTGATGAGTTCTACACTCCACACCCATTTTTGGGTCACTAGGTCAAAGGTCAAGGTCACTGTGACCTCTAAAAAAATTCATGTTATTTACCAAGACGGTAACTTGAAATCTAGTATTGTTTTCCATATCTTTAGCAAATTTATTCCAGAGGTACTGGTTTATGTTATAATTTGTATTGATACTTTATATAAACATTATTGTGATCCTATTATTAGCAAATGCATTCCAGAGGTACTTGTTTATGTTCAGTGTTTGTTATTTTTATTTCTTGTCATCCATAAAATGTTCTAATCATAAACATAGATGTCATATTTCATACATTTGTTTACATTATTGTGATTCTATTGTTAAATGTTATCAAACTATGTTATTTCCAAAGAAGGTATCTTGACTATATCAATAAATTGCTTTTATTCAGTATTTGTGTTTGTTTAATATAACCAAGAATATTAAGGAATCCATTTTAAATCAAAACATAAATACTTTCCGACAGATTTATTGGTCTTGACACACACCCTATACTGTTTATAAATTCTCAGACAGTTGTTAAACTGAAACAAACGAAGCCATCTGATGTTTATTTATAACATGCATCATTTGTTTTGACAGTCAAAATAAGTTTTGAGATGCTCCCTGACCTACATCTTCTAAATAGTCCGAGTGATCCGAAATTACCTAAATATTAGCGGATCCGTGGTCTTGTGGTAACACACTGGCTTCCCAATCCAGAGATCGCTGGTTCGATCCCCCGCTGCACCTAACCTTCTAACTCGTCTTTCGCATGAGACGTTAAACCGAGGTGCAGTGTACTAGGTGCTATACACGGGCGCTAAAAGACCCAGGGTCACCTCTGGAACGGGGTGTCTCCTGTATCTTGCACTATCCCCCGTAACCAACTAACACGCCTTTCTGGGGGCGATGGCCATATGGGAGACAATCCCGGTGCAATCGATAAAAAATAATGAAGAAGAAGAAGAAATTACCGCACTCGATACAGAACTAGCCGACTTTATGCAAACGAATAAGTTCAAATGGGCATCAGAAATGTGTTGGTAAGTAATAATAAATTAATTTGGCCTGAAAGATTAAATATTTTGCCTAAACAATCCAAGTATTTTGAAAGCAATTGCTTTCTTTTCCAAATATTGACACCATTATTTACACTAGTGATCCGGTGTCGCGTGAGATTTGCAAGACCGTGAGGCAGTTAAGATTTACAGGAAGACAACAGGTTTTGCGCATGCGCAGTATGATGTTAACATGTTCGAGAGGAATGCAAGACCGTATCCTTGTATTATCATTATTGAGATATATCAACGATTCTTACCTTATTTTATGATTATCGCAAATGGCGAATGATTTAGATGCTGAAAATACACTCAAAACCCCCGAACAAGATAGTCACGATTTGTACTCGTTAGTTTTCTTATTGTGTGAACACAAAAAAAAACGTGTTAGTATAATGTTAGCAGATTGATTCGGCCCAAGCTATTTCGGTTATTTAATTGGGGATATAATCTGGGTCATTTATTATTAAAGCTTATTATAACTACCATGTTTTAGTCTAAAATAGTGTAGTGCCAGTGACATCCGGTGCCACGCCCCCCTGCAGAGAGGTACCCGGCTTGTGAGACGTTCATGTGACGAGACCATGCTGCCAGGGATGGAGCTCGCGACCAATCGGATGGATGCTGATGCCAGCTGGGATCGCCATTACTGGACCACGCTCTCTTTCGAAGCAGACAGCGGACTGACCAGACGTACACGAATAGGAGATTCTTTTGTGCACGAGGTAGTATAGTGTTGCATTGTATTTGCCCCCCAGGCCCAATTTATTGCTGTTTACCCATTGATATATGATTATTGGCCATACGTGTAAGAACCCACAATAGTTAACCGTTAGAATCACTTCAATGGTGTCTAGAAGTTGGGACAAGTGAAAATTGTGTTCGACGGTTAGGCAGTTATACATGCGAAAGTCGGAATCCTAAAAGTAAGTGAACCGAGAATCGTATTTAGTTGTGCATTTGTCTTGTTTGTTGTCTACGTACAATTGCAATATAAGTGGTATGTGCTAGTCGTCTGCTAAGGAAGAGCCGTCTATTTTTAAACGTATTGAAGGTGACCACGTGGTCTTACTGCTGGAAAACCACCCTTGTCTGTATTCGAGGTCGCGTGATTATTTGTGCGGAGTAGTTTAAGTGCACTAGCTGACCTGAATGTTTACAATGTTTGCGTCGCTGTTCAAAATGTAAACAGAGTACAAGAAATCGGGGTTTATGAGCAAGTCCGTCTGTGGCGTAGCTAGAGCAGCGCGGGTTGGGTAGTATTTTGTTTTGGATTGGTGTAATGGATATGGTAAAATAATTGTTTTATTGCAATTTATATGTGCATTGAATTTGGAAATAAATTGTTAGACGTAATTTTTATTGTGTGTGCTGTGTTTCTTGATTTTTTTTTGTGTACTGTGCTGCATTAGAAATGAGCAGTCGAAATATTTCTCTGGGTCCACAACTTGTGCCTGTAAATTTCGACCCCCACAAATGCTGATGTTGATCTCAGGAATAGGACCCAAATTGGCACGGGTCATTGTCCAACTTCGACAGGGGTCAGGTAACTTAGACCTGGACATCTTGGAGGTCCTGATTAGGCGGTCCCTAAGTGTTAGGGAGTTAGATCAGCTGGATTTTACAGTAAATCCAATGCTTGCAGCGGCGTTCCAGGCCAGCGGAACCGATGACGACTATATTGATTGGGAGCCCTTAAGAAGGTCCAGGGTCCCGAAGTCTGGGTTCAGGAGCACCTCATACCTAGACCGGGGCCCCGAGACTCAGGAGCGGGTTAAGGCGGAGCTAGCCTCTCAAATTTCTGCACTTGAGGCTGACATCACTGCCACATTGGAGCAGCTCCAGATACAGAGGGGAGAACCCCTGGCCCCCCGGCGTCTGTTGACAAAGCGGGGCCCAGTTGTTGCAGGAGATATCCCGACCCCTTTCGAAAACCTGACATCGCGTCTCCCCATCCCGCCCCAGTCGTTAGCTTTTCCCCGGATGAGGGCGGATAGGGCAATCGAGCGACCTAGGCGAAGTAGCCCTTGTCGTTCGGTTGTTTCAGAGGCCTCTTCCATGGCCCTTCCAGTGCATTATCCCTGGCGCACGGCAGATCATGACATGCCAACACTATTTAGAGAGACGTCCGTGGAATATTTGGGACACTTTCGGGCGCCAAGAAGCCCTCCTGCATCTTTAATGCGTCCTTGTCCAACCCATTTCACCATGCCTAGCAACCTACCTGTTGCAAGTGGCGTCTCACAGTATAACAACAAACCTGTTTCAAGTGGCGTCTCACTGCCTAGCAACCAACCTGTTGTAAGTGGCGTCTCATTGTATAACAACCAACCTGTTGTAAGTGGCGTCTCATTGTATAACAACCAACCTGTTGCAAGTGGCATCTCACTGCCTAGCAACCAACCTGTTGTAAGTGGCGTCTCATAGTATAACAATCAACCTGTTGCAAGTGGCGTCTCACTGCTTAACAACCAATCTGTTGTAAGCGGCTTCTCAATGCCTAATAACCCAACCGTTGTGAGTAGTGTTCCCATGCAAAGCACCCTACAAGGTAATCTTATAGCAGCCAGCAATTTACCCATATTAGGTTATACAATTGCACCAAACAACCCAACCGTGGCCCTACCCAACAGTATCCCCGTTCCGATAGGCCATCCATTCCCAAGTAGCCCCCAAACCCAGAGCGATCGGGACGTCTTGACTAGGCTGCCCAAAAGCTTGCAGTACGACGGGCGAAGCAACTAGTCTGTATTTCGCACCAAATTCGAGCGATATGTGAATGTGAACAACTGGACAGAAGCGGAGAATGCTGACTGTCTTGTTTGGTACCTGACAGGGAAGGCTGTAATTTCTATGCCGTACTGGCTGAAGGGGGTGGTACAGTGCCATATACTGACCTAATGCAGCGGCTGCAGGAGCGCTTTGGCGCTAAGGAGCTCCCTGCTACGGCTCAGGGCCGTTTCCAAGTAGCCCATTAGGAAATGGGCGAGTCCCTCGATGATTGGTCGGACCGGGTGCTAACGCTGGCGACCAAGGCCTTTAGAGATCTGCCCTCAACTTATGCCACTCAGCAGGCAGTGGCACGGTTTTGTCAGGGCCTGAGCAACAAGGAGGCCAGCAAACATGTGAGCCTGCAAGTGCCGACATCGATGGGGGATGCTATGAACCGCATCAAAATGCACAGTTATGTCCTGGCTGCGTGCGCCTCTGTTCCTTTGGGTGGTCCAAAGGGTAAAGCAGAGGACCCCCGGCAGATTCATGCCATGAATATCGAGTCTTCTCCATTGGGCGCTAAGCGGGTAAGCTGTCGACAAACTGGTCCAGGTGGTGGAGAGACTAGAGGGCGCCGTGGGGCATTTGTCCCAATCCGGAGGGAATTCTGCAGGGAACGTTCAGACACAGGGGTATGGTAACCAGCGCCAGGGAAGGTATCCTGAGGGTGCAGGTGGCGGATACCGGAATAAGTATACCTACGGGCGAATTCCTAGCCCCAATGCAAACAACTGCGAGTCATGATCAATCTACATATCAAGATTCATGATCCTCGGCGTATGCGTTCTTGAGTTATCATCCGGAAACCATTTTACTATTTCAGGTCACCGTGACCTTGACCTTTGACCTAGTGACCTGACAATCAATAGGGGTCATCTGCCAGCCATTATCAATCTACCAACGAAGTTTCATGATCCTAGGCATAAGCGTTCTTGAGTTATCATCCTAAAACCATTTTACAATTTCGGGTCACTGTGACCTTGACCTTTGACCTAGTGACCTGAAAATCTATAGGGGTCATCTGCGAGTCATGATCAATCACCCTATCAAGTTTCATGATCCTAGGCCTAATTTTAAGCATTCTTGAGTTATCATTCGGAAACCATTTTACTATTTCGGGTCACTGTGACCTTGACCTTTGACATAGTGACCTGAAAATCAATAGGGGTCGTCTGCGAGTCATGATCAATCTACCTATCAAGTTTCATGATCCTAGGCCCAAGCGTTCTTGAGTTATTGTCCAAAAACCATTTTACTATTTCGGGTCACCGTGACCTTGACCTTTGACCTAGTGACCTCAAAATCAATAGGGGTCATCTGCGAGTCATGATCAATCTACCTATAAAGTTTCATGATCCTAGGCATAAGCGTTCTTGAGTTATCATCCGGAAACCATTTTACTATTTCGGGTCACCATGACCTTTGACCTAGTGACCTCAAAATCAATAGGGGTCATCTGCGAGTCATGATCAATGTACCTAAGAAGTTTCATGATCCTAGGCCTAAGCGTTCTTGAGTTATCATCCGGAAACCACCTGGTGGACGGACCGACAGACATGTGCAAAGCAATATACCCCATCTCCTTCGAAGTGGGGCATAATAAATGAACCCATTAAGCCCATGCCCTATATACATCTTCTGCAGACAATTTCAATAAAAACAATCTTTTTACAGGTCCAGCAACCATATGAATTAGTTGGCTGTGATTTAATGGGTCCCTTCACAGAGAAACCAGCTGGGAGCGGATACATATTTACAGCTACTGATTACTATACCAAATGCGTGGAAGCATTTGCAATTCCAAACAAAACTGCTGTCGACGTGTCAAAATGTGTCCAAAAACTGATATATCGGCATGGAGCGATGAATGCGATCTTAACAGATCAAGGAAGAGAATTCGTGAATCAGGTACAAGTAAAATTTAACTTCGTACTTTGAAATTGATTTGCTTACGGTAAAAGTGCAACCCCTCCATACACTCTTTCTACTTTAGGTATTCAATTAACAATTTTGCCGATCCAGACTAACATCTTACTGGCCTTTTAGGATCCATATGCCCCCATATGTTCTAAGAAAGGTCACAATGAGGCTTGCATGCAAGTTGAAATTCACTTAAGCTCAGAGTCTACTCTCAATTACCTCAGTTTTTATGGAGATATTGTGCTGAAATTGATTTTTTTAGGTACAAGCTGTTCTTAAAATAGATAAGGGTTCTTCCCCATACCTTAGCTAATTAAAGTCAACTATAAACTGTAACAAATTTTATTGATTTTCTTTATAAATTTTCAGCTTTTTGTTTAGTCATAAATGTAACAAGTACAGATTACTTCAAATATGCCTTTGTGGTGATTATATCCATTGCCTGAAAGAAAGCGTACATTACTATAAAGTGCAAAACAAGTCTAGTGTGCTGTCTAGGGACAACTCTTGGTTATTTTTATAGAACACGTATGTCATGTGTATTACTATTGCAGATTAATCACGAAATGTGCGAGAATTGAGACATCAACCATAAACTCACTGCTGCCTATCATCCACAGACCAATGGCTTGGATGAAAGAACAAATCAAACAATTAAAAGGTGAATAATATTATTTATTTAGAACATACTTTTTTGAAGTTATGATGAGCATGCTTATATTAGAGCATCACAAAGTTTTGCTATCCGAGGCCTTGTCTGACTAATTGCAACAGATTTAAATATAGAAGTCTCTGGTAACTTTAAGTATTTTACGACAAATAATAGATGTTATTTTGAGTCAATTCCTTGTACATAGGTATACAGAAGATAAATGGGTGCATGCATAAAAGCTGCCAGTAACCACAGTCAATAGCCTATTAGTCATGATTGTATTGGAGTTAATTACCATTGAGAAATATCAAATTATTTGATTGGTTGCATGATGTCTGTACTCAGCATCTATTTATCAAGAAGTTAACAATAACAATGAATTACTATATTATGCACGAAATGCAATATAGGGGTATACTGCTTTACCTTGGATGTCACTCTGTCCAGCTTTTTAAATAGTATTCATAAAAAGAGAATAGTGTAACATGCCCATATGTGAACAAAACAGATAAAAATGCTTTATGTTCAAAGAGCTTTTATCTAAGTTAAATCTTACGAGAATTGTAATTTAAATCTGTCATTGCAATCAGTGGTTTTTATCTGATTTTGGGGAAAGGGCCTGGCCTTTTTTGAGGGGAAAAGTATCGCGCGAAACGCAGGATTTTTGGGGAAAAAATCACACAAAAGGTCGGATTTTTGGGGAAAATGAGGAAAGTCTTAAATAATCAATTCAGCATATTTTACTGTTTTTAAAACAAATTCAAGGAAACAGAAAATTTAATTATGCAATATTTGTCTATTTTCTACACTGGATCAGGTTTACTTATATATTTAAAGGTTTAAAAAAAAAAAAAAAAAATAATTTTTTTTTGGGAGGGGAAAATGAAATCTAGGGAAAATTTACCAGCTGAGGGGAACAAAAAATCGGAGGGGAAAGGGCCGATTTTCGGCGGGTCACAAAGAAGGAAAAAAAACCTGGCAATGTGTATTTCCAACTGACATGTTTTTATTTTTTTATTTTTTTTCATACAGGGCACTAAGTAAACTGGTTAGTGAGGAGCAAAACAACTGGGATGATCGTCTCGAGGAAGTGCTCTTTGCAATCCGGACAAAAAAGCGGTCATCCAAAAAGTTTTCCCTATTCTTCCTGCTATATGGACGGGAGGCAGTTTTTCCTAGTCAGCTACCAAAAATCAACGTTGATGTTAGTATACATTACCTCGATTTCTATTTTGACCAATTATTCACCAGTTTCAGGCGAAGGTTTACCCTCTGTCTTTTTAGTCTGTATGCAGTTTCCAAGTTGTGTTTTACAACTGTATAATTTTATTGTTCAAATAGTTAGTCAGATACTTTGAAGAAACTTGACATACTTGTAAAAGACAATGTGAGGTCCAGGATTTTATATTGTAGTACCTCACCAATAACTTCATATTGTAGTACCTATACAGTAACTTCATAATGTAGTACCTAAATAGAAACTTCATATTGTAGTACCTAACCAGTAACTTCATATTGTAGTACCTAAACATTAACTTCATATTGTAGTACCTATTAACAGTAACTTCATATTGTAGTACCTTAATAGTAACTTCATATTGTAGTACCTGAATAGGAACTTCATATTGTAGTACCTGAATAGGAACTTGATAATGTATTACAAACAGTGCCTAAGGTATCATTCTTTACCTCAATGCTTTCATAGACAAATCATTTGTTTGAAGCTTTTACTGGGCTGATGTCTATAAATAAAGCAAGTTTCAATTATTTTGTGGGTATGTTTACATAGTATCTCTATTTGGTTAATTGGTACTGCAATTCACTTCAGGTCACAATTGTTTTGCTTTATTTTGATTGATCATAATTATGCAAATATGTCATAATAATTTGATGGAAAACAAATCTTACCCAAACTGGTATTCACTAGCCTCAGATCAAAAGCGCTAACCCCTTAGGAACCAACTAAGAGATTTATATAAAATTTTGCCATGTAACATCATTTTGAGAAAATTATGTGTAGCATGTTACATCTTTCATCTACGTAAAGTCAGTGTCGTACTATAAGGTAAAATTTGGCCAATTAACAACTTGTTCCTGGCTGTAGCATTACTTCTAGCTTTATGACTTTTCTTTATTCAGATAATAGTGATGAAATATAATGTTGTTGTTTTTTTCCGTAGGAGATAATTGGAGCGTTGCCAAGTGAGAAATTTCTTGAAGAAATGTTGAAAAGAGACAAATTACAGGCCTGCAGATATCAGCTGAAGTTGAAATAAACTGTGAAGTGGCAAAAAAGAAATAACAAAGAGATTTCAAGAAAACAAATTTAAAGAAAAGACCCTACACAGCTGTAAATATAGGAGACAAAGTCTTGAAATTCAATGCCTCCAGGGCAGGACGCAAGGCAAAAGGGGACCTTGGAACAAACTATACAGGGCCATTCATAGTTGATGATATTGTTGGCGGGGTTGCAAAACTGAAGACATTGAATGGTGTCATTCTAAAAACATCAGTTGCGTTAAATAATGTAAAACCTTTTCTTGATGAATCTGTCAATGAAGACATAAACGTAGCTACATCTCATGTGAAAACTACACCTCCTGTCAACACGGCTACCTCTCAAATGAAAACTACACCCCCTGTCAACACGGCCACCTCTCAAGTGAAAACTACACCTCCTGTCAACACAGCTACCTCTCAAGTGAAAACAACACCTCCTGTCAACACGGCTACCTCTCAAGTGAAAACTACACATTCTGTCAACACGGCAACCTCTCAAGTGAAAACCACACCCCCTGTCAACACTGCTACCTCTCAAGTGAAAACTACACCCCCTGTCAACACTGCTACCTCTCAAGTGAATACTACATCTCCTGTCAACACAGTTACCTCTCAAATGAAAAGTACACCCCATGTCAACACGGCTACCTCTTAAGTGAAAATAACACCTCCTGTCAACACGGCTACCTCCCAAGTGAAAACTACACCTCCTATCAACTCGGCTACCTCTCAAGTGAAAACTACACCCCTGTCAACACGGCTACCTCTCAAGTGAAAACTACACCTCCTGTCAACCTGGCTACCTCCCAAGTGCAAACTACATCTCCTGTCAACACGGCTACCTCTCAAGTAAAAACTTCTCACGGGCAATACGTATCAGCTGGTCAAGCCAAAGATAAGACACCACCACCACCAACATGATTATTTCAAACTAATACTTGGTCTTGCAATTCTCACGGGCAATACATATCAGCTGGTCAAGCCAGAGATAAGACACCCCCACCACCAACATCATTATTTCAAACAAATACTTGGTCTTGCACTTCTCACGGGAAATAGGTACCAGCTGGTCAAGCCATAGATAAGACACAACCACCACCAACATCATTATTTCTAACAAATACTTGGTCTTGCACTTCTCACGGGCAATACATATCAGCTATTCAAGACAAAGAGAAGACAACACCAACATCATTATTTCAAGCTTATACTTGGTTCTGCACTTCTCACGGGCAAAACATATCAGCTGGTCAAGCTAAAGATAAGAAACCCCGCCACCAACATGATTACTAGTATTTCAAACAAATACTTGGTCTTGCACTTCTCACAGGCAATACATATCAGCTGGTCAAGCCAAAGATAAGACACCACCACCAAAAATATCATAATTTTAAACAAATACTTGGTTTGCACTTCTCACAGGCCATACATATCAGCTGGTCAAGCCAAAGATAAGACACCGCCGCCACCAACATCATTATTTCAAACTAATACTTGGTCTTGCACTTCTCACGGGCAATAGGTATCAGCTGTTAAAGACAAAGAGAAGACAACACCAACACAAACATCATTATTTTAAACTAATACTTAGTCTTGCACTTCTCACGGGCAATAGGTATCAGCTGTTCAAGCCAAAGATAAGACACCACCACCACCAACATCATTATTTCTAACAAATACTTGGTCTTGCACTTCTCACAGGCAATATATATCAGCTGTTCAAGACAAAGAGAAGACAACACCAACACCAAAATCATTATTTCAAACTTATATTTGGTCTTGCACTTCTCACGGGCAATACATATCAGCTGGTCAATCCAAAGATAAGACACCACCACCACCAACATCATAATTTCAAACTAATACTTGGTCTTGCACTTCTCACGGGCAATACATATCAGCTGTTCAAGACCAAGAGAAGACAACACCAACATCATTATTTCAAACTTATACTTGGTCTTGCACTTCTCACGGGCAATACATATCAGCTGGTCAAGCCGAAGATAAGACACCACCGCCACCAACATCATTATTTCACACAAATACTTGGTCTTGCACTTCTCACGGGCAATACATATCAGCTGGTCAAGCCAAAGATAAGACACCACCACCACCAACATCATTATTTCAAACAAATACTTGGTTTTGCATTTCTCACAGGCCATACATATCAGCTGGTCAAGCCAAAGATAAGACACCACCACCACCAACATCATTATTGCAAACTAATACTTGGTCTTGCACTTCTCACGGGCAATAGGTATCAGCTGTTCAAGCCTAAGATAAGATACCACCACCACCAACATAATTATTTTATTTTGTACTTTTAATATTAACAATACTACTACAAATTCAAATTAAATAAGTGCTACTTCCATCGGACATCGGTCTTAATCTTTTCACAGTCAGCGGGTTTGTAATTCTCAAGGGGGTAACGTGAGAAATGCAAGACTTCCGGTTTATCTTAAGAAATTCACGGTCTTGCAATTCTCACGCTACACCGGAACTACCCGACCGATTGTATACATATGGCAGTAATGTAGTGACGGCAAGTATATATATATACTGATGGAAGTGCCGTCACGGTATATAAACCATGCTTAATTTCAGGAACATGTTGATCATATTTATTTTAAGAAGCTACAAGTCAGTCGTTATTGAAACTATTTTTTTGGCTTCCCAACCTTGTGTATCACAATACTCAATAATTAACTTGTAATAAAGTGTTGCATAATATGGGAACACCTTCAGAGGGCAGTGGAGAATTGTGTCCGCTCAAAACATATTTATTTGGATCATCAAGCAAATTGGCGATAATATTTATTGGCATAATATCTCAGTCAAGTTCAATACCCAGACACATAGCTTGCAGAAATTCTTATGTATGGTCCTTGAATGCTTAAAAATGGTATAATTTACATAGTCTGCTATCCAATTGTTTTTGAGGTCTTGTAGGAATAATAACTCGACCCAATTTGGTAACGAACCAGATCATTTGAAGCGCTTCTCAATTACGGCCTTTAAATTGTCAAAATATGGTTTAATTTACATTGTCCGCTCAATTAACGTCAAAAGTTTACTTCCGATCATCATAAAACTTTGGTGTAATAATTGTACCAAGTTTGATATAAAACGCCGGCTCAATTAAAGAAAATTAGAACCAATTGCTCTTGAATGTTTAACAAAATGTGATTTCTTGTTCACAACGTTTAATTATAGCCATTCAGGCAAATGCCCAGCACCCACCTTCGCCATGGCGGCCATGTTTTTCCAAGGACCTCAACCATTGTCGAAATCGGTCGAGATATATCCTAAGCAAAAATATTCCCAGCAAGGTCCATAAGGATTGGACAAAAACTGTGAGTCTCCTGAAGATTTAATTATAGCGATCTAAGGAGCCCTCCGATTGCCATGCTAGCAAGATACCAGAACCATATTTCAAATACTCTTTTGAGCAAGTTTAATAAAGATCGAACAAAACGTGACTGCAGAATGTTTTACTTCAGACATATAGAGAAAACTGTCCCACCCTGAAGACAATTCTGTTAATGGATCGGAACTCAGCCGGGATATTAGAACAAATGCTATGGGTAAGTTCCATGACGAATTGAAAAAAACGACTTCTAGATTGTTCCCAAGGATTCCCTTTAGCAACAAAGGGAAACGTGCCCGGTCGCCATGTTTTTCAACAGAACGTAACCATTTATAATTCAATTGCCAGCTCTCAAATAGTTTAAGCCTATCATCATTGAACTTACATTCTGTGCTAATATTTAACAATAGATAAATACAAGCTTAAGATATAATGTTACCCAGAACTTTAAACAGACCTATTTAGTGACCATTTGAAACTATCATTAGTTTCTTTTTTATAATTTAAATAAATAGAACGATATTGCATTAAGTTTGTTGTTCTACCAGGTAAAACTTATACCACAATCAGCTTAAAGGTTATACTTAAAGACTGACAAACAAAGACCGACAAACGTAATTTAAACTTAGAACAGGCCAGTCAATATATAACAAGCTTGACAAGTGTACCATGTTATATTATTTAAAACGCCACGTTTAACACACAATCAATCCACATTATATTTATCAATCGTTCTTCCAGGTGTAACTCTTTTGTCCCTTCTTGAAAGCCTTGTTTCTCATGCTCTGAAATAAAATTTTTATAGACACTCAATAACAATTGTACCAAACACAACATAAATTCTATAATACATTCAAATTGGAAATTATATAAAAAATAATGATATAAAACTAATGAAAATAACAACAGTTTCATGTTTACAAATATAATATACCAATGAAAATAGATGAAACAGAACAGCAGTTTGAGTCTGTGTTGCATTTTAAGTTTTTAACTTTAGTGTAGTGTGTTAGTCTATTCATTCAAATAAAAGAAATCTTATTGAGGAGTGCACACATATTTTTCCCACACAAGAGAACATTCCAATTATAAAGACCTGGGATTACATGTGTGTTAAATGATGACACATATTCAATACAAAACTGAAATATACTAAATCCACAAATTAATTTTACCTAAACTTTACATACGTTTGAATGTGGATATTTTGGAACGTATGAATACATTTAAGTTAACTCTTCTGTTTGTTGCGCAAGTTTATTTGTTACCATCTACAGATCTTCACTAGCAAATATTAGAAGAATGATTTAACTATTTCCATATTGTATGTGTCTTAACCGTAACTGTGACAGTTTGGCATGACGTTAATAACAGTAATTTTAGAAACTTATTTGTTTATTTAATTCATGCTATTTTAACGCAATTTACATGTTACAAATAAATGACAAAACATGTGTTTATTTAACTCAAAATATATGTTATGTTTACCTTTCCCTTTCCTGTGTCTTTACTGTGTGGGTTATAGAAGTCACCACCCTTTGCCTTTTTGCCAGAATCTGTAAAATAGGAAAGATATATCTGTAAAATGGGGGAGAGAAATTTATCAAATATGGGAGAGAAGTCTGAACAAGCATTATATTATTTTTTGTTCAAATGTCTTACTAGAGCCTGAGAACTAGAGGGATTTTAAAACACAATCTTTGACAGCATTACATTTTAAATTTCACATTTCTTACTCTGGTGTGTATAATAGGCAAACTGTTAAAACAAGACATGTTCATTAGCATATGAATTCAAATGTAAAATACATATGAAAAATTGTCATCTTAGTTATCGCCATTTAAACATATACAGTGTGCTATCTTTACACATTGTTAAGTTTTGCAGAATACAAAACTTGCAAATGCAGGTACCTAGTCTGAAATAAGTAGTTCAAATTAATAGATTACTAGAATTTCAAACCATGTAGGGCTGCTTTGTTATTTACTCACATACATTTCAATAGTGATACGCTGCAAAAACAATCATTCATCTTAATTTTCAATGTTTGTGTTTAATTTAGTTTAAACCTATTTATTTTTGGCTCAAATGCAACAATCCTCTGGCTTATAGAAACGCTTTGAGTCAATTTCCTGGGCCTATAACCATACTTGGTGCCTTTGTGAAAATTTTTGAGAACGTTCCCCCAGTGGGGATTGAACCCCTGACCTCCTGATCACTAAGCAGACACCATATCCATTACGCCACGGTGAATGATTGTGTTTAATTAGGCTTAGAAATAAAATTGCTTTGAATATAATCACTCATTTGCCTATTTGGTAAAAAGTCAAGCCTCAACTGCCAGACTAACATACCTTCTATAAGACTTTTTGCACCCTGTGTATAGTCGTATGGTTTAAACTCTTCCTTAACAATCTCCACATCACTACCACTACTACTGTCAATTTCAATAGTAACCGAAGAAGTAAAAGCTTCCTCTTGTTTCTTTCCTCCATTTTTACTTTGGCTCTTATTCTTTTCCTGTTGCTTCATTTTATCTTTATTCCCGTTTCCAGTCTCTGGCTTTTTTAACTTTGTATGTGAACCACTGGTTCCTGATTTCTCAGACTTCTTCAACTGTTCACTCTGGTATTGCTTAAATGTTTTATTAGTTTTTTTTTCCTGTTCTACAACCACTGGTTTTTCATCCTCTGGGTTCTCTCCAAGAGCAAGCTCACTTTCTTCTTGTAATTTTCGGATGTTTGACAAATGTTCCTGAACACTCTGTATGATGTCTATATCTCTATTCCTGTTTTTCTTCTTCTTGGACTTTGATGGCATCTACAAAGGAGACAATAATACATGATGTGTGAAAATTTTTGTTGAATATCAGCAAAAGTTACTTAAACAGATATTAAAAGGAGAGAAAACTAAAACCTTTAACAAGAATTAACTCTGATAATAGTACAAAAGTTCAATTGAACATCTGTTATAGTTCCAGACAAAGAATAGACCCTTATCGGACAAAGGACATAACAAGGGACAAAATTGTCACAAAACCAGGTTTTTAATTTGAAAAAAAGTCTGATTAAGGGAGACAAGTCAAACTGAACTGATTGTTTAAAATTTACCCCCTTTGTTTCAAAATAAATCTACTTTTAGTCATGGCGACCTTGACCTTGGAGATATTGACGTAATTCTATCGTGCGACACACCGTCCAATGATGGTGAACAAATGTGCCAAATGATTTTAAAATCTCACAATGAATGACACAGTTATGGCCTGGACAAGCTCATTTATGGCCATTTTTAACCTTTGAACTCAAAGTGTGACCTTGACCTTGGAGATATCGACGTAATTCTTTCGAGCGACACACCGTCTAATGATGGTGAACAAATGTGCCAAATGATTTTAAAATCTCACAATGAACGACAAAGTTATGGCCCGGATAAGCTTGTAACGCCCGCCCGCCAGCCCGACCACCCGCCCTCCAACATTTGGCAAACTAATAACCAGTTTTTTCCGTCGGAAAAACTTGTTAAAAATAGTTCTGACTTGAAACAAACAATTTTCTGTTTACCTGGAAACGCAAAGGAATCTCGATATCCTGAGGTAATGCCTTCTTATCATCCTCAGAGACCTCAATGGCTTCCCCTTCGTCATTAAACTTGATGTGCTTGCTGGTAGCAACCTGGTGGAGGTCTGTACGTGACCGCTTGGATGGAGGAGCTGAAACCAGAACTGAAGCTTACTAATAAAGAACAACAATTAATGATACAGAACTACAGCTAATGATACAGAATTGTAGCTTACTGATACAGAACTGCTGCTTACTGATACAGAACTGCAGCTTACTGATAAGTAACTGCGGATTTGATCATTACTGATACAGAACTGAAGCTTACTGATACAGAATTGCAGATTACTGATACAGAACTGCAGCTTAGTGAAACAAAACTACAGATCACTGATGCAGAACTGCAGATTAGATCATTACTGATACAGAACTGTAGCTTATTGACACATAACTGCAGATTACTGATACAGAACTGCATATTACTGATACATTACTGTAGCAAAAAATATTGGTCTGGAAAAGTAAATAAAGAATTTGATATTTCAACGGGACAAGAGGTCGTTATAATTTAATTACTTAGAAAAAATTCCTTTAAATCCATTATTTCTGTGGAGTTACCGCAAAACTTTTTTTGTTTATATTTTGTTTACGTATAAACAATAAAGCGATAGATATTCCCATAGTTCCATGTGATACTACACCGTACTGTTTACAAGGGAAGCAACCGTTAAAATTTTTCCTTGTCAAGATAACAAGATTATTCTCCCTTGCAAAGAATATGCATTTTACGACACTGGTCCACACCGATCTTACAGACAATTAATGTGGTGGCGTTATCTCTATGTATAGATAATTTAACGACATCATTTCCATTTGTGGTTTGTTTTCGTTTGTACAATGTTGTCTTCTTAAAAATGTCTAATCTGCTAATCCTTTGTATTTTTGTCTTCAAAATCACAAGAAACTTCAAAAGGTATAATGGCTTTGTATAATGTTTAAAAATCAATAATCTTGAGTTTTCTTGTTATTCTAGTCAGTTCTTTTTGTATTGAAATTGCCTACAATTATGTTAACATGTATTTTGAACGATTAAAGCCTTTATGATTTGAGCATTTTGTATTATTTCATTATTTGCAAAGAACTGAGCAGAATAAGATATAATGGACAGGACAAGTTGCTTTTTGGTCAGGACAAGAGGAATTTTGGTCTACTTATCCGACCAGACAAGTGGCTTCCAAAGTTAATGTTGAGCCCTGTCTAATAGAGACTACACATTAACTTCATGTTCACATAAAATTAACAAGCCTTTAGATCAATTTGCAATGAAACATTTTCAGCACTATGACTGTTTAGAAACTGCTTAAAGCCAAACCTGCAGTTGAAGGACTGTCTGTCACCTCAGGCTTTCTCTTCACCGAGCATGGCAAAAGTTTCCATGAGTTCATGATAGAGTCGGTGACTGGGTCACTGGTGTTTGAAGCAGACTGGTTGATATTCAACGTGGCTGGCTTGACTACAGAGGACTTGACTGGTTCCAATAGATACTAGAAATAAAACATTCATGTACAGAGGCATGGGCATGGGACTCTCTGTTAAGCCCATACATCGGTTTCAGTGTCAACACTTGATATTCACTACTCGTTTCTTTCTTATGTTGCAAAGACTGTTGAGATGAACACAAGTTCTAAATGACAAATACAAAATAATGTTTAAAGAGATGAAGTAGATACAATCTGATTTAGTGGTGTATTAATTAAAGAGAAGATATTTTGACTGATTTCAAATAATGTCAGTACATGTTTTAATCAGAGACCCTATAAAAATTGCCTTAATTACACAAATCTAATTAGAAAGAATATATCATGTGTACTCAAACTAATATATAAATAATTGGTACACCTCAAATTCGGTAACCTGCAATAAAGTGAATATGGCCTTACCATGCAGTAGGGACTCGCAAAACTTGCTTTGATTTGTGCCACCTTCGTCTTTATTTCTGCTCCTGTACTTCTTGGAACAGGCTGTGCACAGAAGATGATGAATATTTGTTAAAGGGGCTGGTGCCATAATTAAGTTCAGGTACTTATGTGATCAAGATATGAACGATAGCTGATTGATAATTTTTTTGAGCACATGTGTCATACTTAAATGTAATCATATTTAAAGAAGAACAAATAAACATCAAATGAGTCCTATGCTAAAATAGAACTTGATTGACTTAAGATTGCAAACAGAGAATATTTTTTTTCAAGATATTAAGGTAATAAGATGTAAAACTGAAAACAGTGATTGATTCACTACAGAGATTATGAATCATAGCATTTAATAATACATTATTCAGCTTTATTATTACTAACAGATTCACAAAAGTAATCAGTCACCTTGTTCCCAAAAGCTGAAAGTGTTGGAGTTTCCTTGACTGATATTCTATGACTTATAGAGATGCCTGTTTTAGCAGCTGGGAATAAACTTGAGCTGGCCGCTACCATTTTGTCATCTGGAGATAGAAAAAGAGAGTCAAAGTGCTTCTTTATAAAAACCAAGTAAGGGCATGTGTGTTCATCAAACAAGTTACTTGCAAAAGTATGCTGTTTGATGAGCACACATGCCCCTACTTGGTTCCATGACAGCCAATTAAACATATATTTTGAAGATCAAACAAGGTAAGGGCACAATGGAGAATACCAAAAGGAAATATGGGCGGTTGGAATGGTCCTAAGCAACAAATGTCAAAGTCATCTCAGGATAACACCAAAAAAGGTCAAGGTTAATGAGGCTGTGTAAAAAGTTATAGTAGACTCCATGGTGCAATATGAAATGAGCGGCGTCATGCAAAACTTGTTCTTAAGTTATATATGCCAAATCTAGCTACTATGTATCCTATCAACTTACGGTTACTTAACAACATCTACTTACTGAGAAGACAGGAGCTGGATTCCTGGTCCATCTGTGACCCCTGGTGTGAGAGGTCATGAGGACAGGTCAGCAGTGTGTCCACATTGTATTTTGGGTGCTGTTGATTAGTGGGTCTCTGCTCACGGACAACATCCACCTAGAAATGGGCAGGTACAGATTTGATTCGGTTTTAAAATTGAACGGTCACTGTCAAGTGTTCTCTGGGTTGCAAACAGAAACAAATATCTTGAATAAGCCCCTGTGAACTTGACCTTTTACCTGTTATAGTCTAAATCAACATTTTCTCCTAAAATTCTTAAGTTATGTACCTTGGTGAGGGGTGCCTCTCTTGCCTTCATGATGATGGTGTGTATCTCGTTCAGGTACTGGCGTACTAGAGGAGGTATGGGGTTACAGCAGGCCAGCACACCGGGTCTCTCTCTGGGCAGGATGTCACAGATCTGTAACAACATGTGGTTCGGCAACACGTACCTGCAAAAAACAATAAAATACTCGCTATTAGTTTCACAATGTTTCATTGTAAAGGAAGCCTATGCATTGTTAAGACACTCTATTTCATAGCTATGAACAGTTCCTGGTACCTTATGGGGAGATCTTGAAAATGCTCCCTGAAGGGTTGAACCTAGGATCCTCCCAAGATTCACAACCTATCTAGTTAGTCGCTCTCATGACTATAATCATCAGACTTTGTAATTTATATATGAAGTATTGGCTTACAACCCCAATCTTAAATCTGGGGCCACGGTAGTTTTACTTTCACTTTCAGCAAACCATTAAAGATGAGGCCATGCTAAATAAAGAAGTTCATATAATAATAGTGCAAAAAAGGTTGAAGGGAATTAACTATGCCAAAGTCGGTCACATCCATCATTCCTAAATTTCCATCACTTACACATGAAGGTTCTTCAGCTTTGAATGATAAGCAATTTCAGAAAATACAAAATATACTTTTGCGTACCCACAACTCTCATCCTCCATTCTGGCTGTTTCGTCCCTCCATTTGAAGAGCTCTTTAAAGGCCAGCAACTGCTGGGAGTTGAACACCTTCTTATTCTTCTTGTACAGCTCAATGTAGGCATCTGGACTGCCATAGGGCTTCTTATAAACCTGGGGAGAATGTCCACAATACCAATAACGTTCCAATACTCTGTGTCATTAAGCTGCCTAGCTATTAATTCCTTACTATGCCTAGCTATTAATTCCTTACTATGCCTATCTATTGATTCCTTACTATGCCTAGCTATTAATTCCTTTCTATGCCTTGCTATTAATTTCTTTCTAAGTATAGCTATTAGTTCCTTACAATGCATAGCTATTTATTCCTTACTTTGTCTTGCTATTAATTCCTTACTATGTCTAGCTATTAATTGATCAGACCTGAATATTATTGAGTCTTTTTGATGATTACATATGAATAATTGAATCATAAACAACAGTAAATTTACTGTTGCATAATGGGTCACCATCTATTACAACATTTGCAAATTGCTAATTCATTGTTGTTTGTATTTCGGCTTGCATTGGATAACAAAATTAAATATATTGATAAAACGCTAAAGCCACCGATATGGTTTCACCAAGATTTATATAAGAAAAGCTTTATGTAATATTATATAAGTGATTATGTTATTGACCGATTTCATAAACAACATGGTAAAAACCATTAATTTGTTGTGGGTCACAAAGTTATTATATCTAGGAGCAACAAATGATTACTGTAGATACAATCCAGGAAAGGGACAATGGTTACCATTTCACACATTTTAGTATAAAAGACGGCTAAGTTTTGTATACTGGTAAGGCAGTTTGACTACATTTAGAGAGCACTACAATCAGATTCATTAACTTGTGAATTTTTTAACAGGACTGTAAGGGTCAGGCTACCTGCCCTTTGTTTAATTATCGGACAAGAATATTTTATGAACTTGGAAATTTCTAAATGTATCTTATTAATAAGAATAGTTTGTAGACTTGTTTAAAAGCAGAATAAAAGTTTGATTTAAACTTCATTGGATTTGTGAATGCGTCTTTAATCCACCAAATTACTTTTCATTAACCCTTTCCTAATCAGAAGCAAAGTGAAAATGGGCAAATATGCAAACAGCATAAAACCAGAACAGCCTGCGAGTTACTTGCAGTCTGTTCAGGATTTATGCTGTTTGCTGCTCATCAGTATTTAAGGGTTGGAAATGAAGCCTTTAAAACTTGAATTTAGTAAGAAAGGTCTTTAAAATATTAACAGACTACAAACACGTCAAAATACCTATATAATTGGTAAAGGGTTAATAGTAGAATAAAAGCTTGTTTAAATCTCCATTGGATTTGTGTATGCGTCTCTAATCCACTGAACTACTTTTCATTACAATATGTTGTTAATTATCTGTAGATATTCAATCATATCAACTTTTCATTACAATATGTTGTTAATTATCTGTAGATATTCAATCATATCAACTTTTCATTACAATATGTTGTTAATTATCTGTAGATATTCAATCATATCAACTTTTCATTACAATGTGTTGTTAATTATCTGTAGATATTCAATCATATCAACTTTTCATTACAATGTGTTGTTAATTATCTGTAGATATTCAATCATATCAACTTTTCATTACAATGTGTTGTTAATTATCTGTAGATATTCAATCATATCAACTTTTCATTACAATGTGTTGTTAATTATCTGTAGATATTCAATCATATCAACTTTTCATTACAATGTGTTGTTAATTATCTGTAGATATTCAATCATATCAACTTTTCATTACAATATGTTGTTAATTATCTGTAGATATTCAATCATATCAACTTTTCATTACAATATGTTGTTAATTATCTGTAGATATTCAATCATATCAACTTTTCATTACAATATGTTGTTAATTATCTGTAGATATTCAATCATATCAACTTTTCATTACAATATGTTGTTAATTATCTGTAGATATTCAATCATATCAAACAATTGAATACAAACTAAATCTATTTACAAGGGTTGCTTAGCAACAGTATCCACCAACCAGGTAACTCTAATTCTGTGAAACATTTTTTCTAATGGAGCTAGTTATCAAAATTAATATAGCTATTATTCCTACACACATTTTCAATAATTCAATAAACAATAAACATATTATTGTGTTTGTGTGTGGATTAAAATTGTGAAACTTTAAAATCAAACACCAAAAAAACAATTTGATAATAAAAGGTTTCTAGCTACCCAATAGCAAGTTGACTTAAACAAGTTTTTTCTACAACATGATTCTTTGAATCCTAAATAGAACTGATAATTCCAAAAGCAGTTTCAATGTCTAACACAATGCCATCCCAGCGCCTCCCAGCACCCACCTTGGCACAGACTTGCTTGCTCCTGTGCATCACAGACAGGAGCATGTTGTTGGAGTTGTTTCCCCTCTCTATCAGCTCGTTCCTCATCCTGTCATAGATATACAGCAGATAGTGTGTGTCCTCCCTGGCGTACTTCTGAAGTTCCTCTGGCAGAGGCCTGGTTAGCAACACAAGTATACAAGCATGACAACCATGACCTGTCACAAACATACATACAACAATGGCTTGGTTAGGAACAGAAGCATATAAGCATGACAATAGTGGTCTGTCACAAAAATACATACAACAATGGCCTGGTTAGCAACAAGCGTATAAGCATAATTTTATTTGTGCACATAACATAAAACATTGTACTACAATCCATATGAACAGTTATTAACAATTCAGAAATATCACAGATAGTCACCATCATAGATAATAATACATATATATATATATACATATACACACATATATACATATTATATATATATATATATATATATATATATATATATATATATATATATATATATATATATATATATATATATATATATATATATATATATATTCTATTACACTTTATCACACTTAATGGTCAAAATTAAATTATATTGAAATATAGATATAAAAGTGCACTGGATAACCCGTAAAGTTTTGATGAAAGATCGTACAAAACTTATTTCCAACGAAGAGAAGACAAGACAAGAGTGGTCTGTCACAAAGATACATACAACAATGGCCTGGTTAGCAACACAAGTATATAAGCATGACAATAGTGGTCTGTCACAAAGATACATACAACAATGGCCTTGTTAGCAACACAAGCATATAAGCATGACAATAGTGGTCTGTCACAAAGATACAAACAACAATGGTCTGTTTAGCAACAGAAGCATATAAGCATGACAATAGTGGTCTGTCACTAACATATGTGCAACAATGGTCTAGTTAGTTTAAACCTAATCATTTTAGCTCGATTGCATCTAAAGCCTATGGCTTATTGAAACGCTCTCAAGTCCATTTTCTGGGACTAAGAAGCAGTCCTTGGTATTTTCGGGGAAGAATCAGAAGAATGCTCCCACAGTGGGGATTGAATCCGTGACCTCCAGGTCGCTAGGAAGGCACCATATCCACTACACCACGGCAACATTTTGGTCTGGTTAGCAACGCAAGTAAATAAGCATAAGCAGAATGGCCTGGTTATCAACAAAACTATATAAGCCTCATTCAGGGTACACTGGGCTAGATGTGTGTGTGCTTAGATGGTCTATCCATATAAGCTTGTGGAGTCCTCACAGGCTAATAAGTGACGAAACTTTCTGCCTATACTGGATTTTCGTTTTAAAGAGACTTGCTAAACACGAAAAATCTTTCAAAGCGGGAAGTGTCACCATTGATTATTCTGTGCAGACTCACACGCTAATATGGGATGACACTTCATGCACTTGCATTAAGCCCAGTTTTTCCAGAACAAGGCTCATTACGCGGCACAAAACTTACCTCATTCTCCAATCAGCCATCTGATACTGCTTGTCAGCGTCCACGTCACAGTACTGCTGTAGCAGGTACGCCAGGGAGAAGCGGGCACAGTTGAGCACCCTGGCAGCCTGGCCCGTATCAAACATGTTTACCACATATAGGCCCAGGTCCCTCTGTAGCCACTCAATGTCCATGTCTGCTCCATGAAATACCTGAAAATACATGGCAGGCAAATGTAGCTTTTTCTTCTATAGCTGAACCCATTTTAAGACTGTGGCTAAAAAACAATTATTCCAATAACATACCTTTTAATAAGCATGTTCATTCCTCTTCTTGCTGAAAACACGTCCCTTGAAAACACCAAAAATATACAAGACTATTGCCAAGCAATAAAAGTCCCCTACCTACGCAGGATCCACCATTTTCAGCAATATTTGAAGTTTATTTGTTGCCATAGCAACCAAAATTATTGACAAAGGAACAAAATGAAATGACGTGCATAATCTCCATATTGTCATTTATTCATGTTTCAAGTTTCATGAAAAAACATGAAGAACTTTAAAAGTTATTGCAGGATCCAGAAAAGTGTGACAGACTGACAGACACACAGAGCTCAAACCAGAAGTCCCTCTCAGGTTTCACCGGTAGGGGACTAATAAACATCTTTCCCCCAAATTAGGGTTGGGGGATTTTTGTGTATGTGCAAAGAAGGCTTATAACACATAATAGGTTTGTGTATTCACACAGATCTGAAGGGAAAGTTTAAGGTAAAGTGAAGTCTTATTCTTTAGTAAATCCCTGTAATGGCCCAGTTTTAAACTTTGACAATGTTTCGATCTGTGAAGAACGCATTGAGAGACTGACCTTGACAATGTTGGGGTCAGTGAAGACGGTGTTGAGACACTGCAGGTCACCACGTAGCTCCAGGGTGTCCACCAGGTAGTCATGTGACCTCGTTGAGATCTGCATCAGGCAGGTGATCCCTTGGAACGTCCGGTAGCTGTGGTGCTGTAGATAGGAATCACATAGTAATGGGATTGCATGCTTTGAAGTTTAATATACAGTATGGGTATATGAAATATATCAGTAAGATAATTAATTTAAAGTTCTTTAGTTCTCTGTTCAATCTGGTACAGTCTGTGGTTTGGTGCCCTATTAAATTGGTTTGGTTACCTATTCAAATAGTTTTTCAACTGGTTTGGTTACCTATACAATAGGTAACTTAACTGTGTTTTGGTTCCTTATTTAATGATGTGCGGTGGCTATGGTGTTGTTGACAGTATTGAACATATACAATTTAAAATAGGCTTTGTTGTGATATACAGTGTATTTGTAATGACCAATTCAAGAATCACATAACTGATTATTTTATTGTTGTTGATTTCTTGTTCAATCAAATCTGATTGCTATGGTTCTGGGTATTTGGGGAAACTCTTCTTAAAAGACGGCACTAAAAACTACATCCATTTTGACTGACAGTTTTACAATATACATCATTCCAACAATACCTCAAGATCCAATAAAATCTCAATGCATTTAAAGTGCCTTGGCAACCACTTAACAAACAAACATTACCTAAAAGATGTACATATATAAAGACAAATCAAGCGCAACTTTTCATTCCCATGATACCTCGAGATCCACTGCTATCTCTGTCTGTTTCTTCAGCATGTTCACCAGGGGCTCCAGCTGCTCTGGGATTTTCACCAGTGTACAGGGCGTCTCAGTTAGGGACCCGGGCTCTTGAGGGTCACAACCTGGAGTCAACAGCATAAAGCATGTGACAACAGACTCGGGTTCAAATATGGCAACATACGGCATGGGTCCGTAAAACACATATGCCCCAACATCAAACTCCCTTTAGGTCCCAAAACATGAACCAAATTTGCCAAGTGTGCAAGTCCACAAGCTGAGAATTAAATATGTTTGCAAATTTCAAGACACATTAGAACATGCAAAATTGTTTACATACAATTTTATATAAAAACAAGAAATGTGTTTGTCAGAAACACTATGTCCCCTTTTGCGCCGCTTGACGTTTCACCACTCAAAATGTGCAGCTCCATGAGATACACATGCATGCCAAATATCAAGTTGCTATCTTCAATATTGCAAAAGTTATTGCAAATGTTAAAGTTGGGGTAAACAAACAAACAAACAAGCAAATTCGTAGAATTGATATCCCCCGCAACATATGCTTTGTTTGAGGATGGGTGCAAATCGGACGGATGAACATTCTGACAGATAATTACTCAAAACTAAAACAGAGGAAGGTCCTTGAGCCTTCAAAATTTATTTAGGTGAATTAATGGCCTCTGGCAGGGGATATATACTCATACCAATTCAATGAAATCCGCCAAAGCACTTCCAAGATATTGCTCCGGACACAAAAGTGCCTATAGTAAAAAGCATTTTTTTCAAGATACAAAGGGCCATAACTCTGTTTTTAACAGATGGTATACAATGCCATTTGTCGTGCATCATCCTCTTATGCATATATATACTCATACCAAGTTTCAATGAAATCCGCCAAAGCACTTCCAAGATATGGCTCCGGACATAAAAGTGCCCATAGTAAAAAGCATTTTTTCAAGATACAAAGGGCCATAACTCTGTTTTTAACAGATGGTGTACAATGCTATTTGGCGTGGATCATCCTCTAATGCATATATATACTCATACGAAGTTTCAATGAAATCTGCCAAAGCACTTTTAAGATATGGCTCCGGACACAAAAATGCCCATAGTAAAAAGCATGTTTTCAAGATACAAAGGGTCATAACTCTGTTTTTAACAGATGGTGTACAATGCCATTTGGCGTGCATCATCCTCTTATGCATATATACACTCATACGAAGTTTCAATGAAATCCGCAAAAGCACTTTCAAGATATGGTTCCGAACACAAAAGTCGGACGGACGGACAGACGGACAACGCCAAAACAATATCCCTCTGGCGTGGGATAACAAACAAACACACAGACCAACAGACAGGGAAAAAACAATATGTCCCCCACTATAGTGGTGGGGGACATAAAAAACATTAATCCAATCAAAATGTTGAGGTCCATAAGTTCACATTTGGAGGTTCATTAGTTCAAATGTTGATAAATGTATTTGTATAATTTCATTCTTCTAACACCAAGACGTTTGTTTAGTAAGATGCAACACAAGTTATTAAATTATTTTTTTTTACTTTTAAAGGGACAAAACTTCAAATACTTTTTTTCTCATTAAATTACTTGCTCATGTGAAAATATGGGCATTGTCTCCCTTTCATTAGAAAATATAAGGATAAATGGTATGTGTTTGCTTTAGGGAATTTTTGTATTCAGCGATTTTTTCGGCCCGATTGGGAAATGAACCATTACCAGCCCAATTTGGAATATTGCGCGCGAAAAAATCATGAAATAAGGAAAATTTGAGTTGTGAAGTCTTCATATTGGGAAATTGGTGTATTTGATTTTTTGTTCCTAAATACTTAAAAATTGAGAACTAAATGGCGTCAAGTTGTCAATATTATATTTACTTAGGTTCAAGCTATAGAGCTGCATTGGGAAATAAACTTAATGTTGCATTTTTTTTTAAACCTTCAATTGGGATTTTTTTTACAGCAATTGGGAAATTTGTAGTTTTTTTCCTTTTTGGGAAAGTGCCGTTTTCCGGTACTTAATAAAGAAGGAAAAAAATGCTGGTATTACATTTTCATTATCTGCACCATCATTATACTGGGATATACTACAAAGCTACTTGCAATTTTGTGACAAGTCTTTCTACAAAATGTCTAAAATTACCTGCATCTACAATAAAAGATGCTTTTAGATATGTACTAACCCAGATATAAAATGCTAAATTCTACAGCCAACACTTTTTTACCTTTCAACTGGTCAGCTGTGAATGTCAGGTTGTCTAGCTCATACTGGTATGGGTGGGGGTACCTACAATATGAGAGTGTGTCAGCTACAGAACATGTCGGTATCTATACTTCATGCAATCCAACAAAGTGTGGACATTGTGAAACTGAGGACATGTTAATATCAGAAGGGCTACCTAGGAAAGTGGGAACCATAAGAGCATGTGCAGCAAACTCATCATTGGCCTTGTGCACATAACCCACCTGTATAGTCAGTTAAGATCCAACTGTCAGCTTGCAAATTGTTATGTTTCAAAGTTTTGAAATCGAAGGTAAGTTTACTTTCTGCTGAATTTTACAAGCTACTTGTACTGGTCTTGTTTACAAGACTGACAGAAAATACACAAGGTTTTTGCCATCAGGCTTTTAGGAATTTCAACCACTGAGGTCATAAATCAATAAAGGGCGAATACAGTGACTTTTTATTGCACAATGAAATAAAATCACAACAAGAAATGTGTCCACAGGACACGGATGCCCCCAACTGTAACTTTGTCACTACATAAAAGTATAACTGTGTATACGCTTGGTAGAAGTTATTAGCTTTTTTCAAATCCTAAATACAGATTTCGAACCTAAACGCGGACCCTAAGTTCAAGGTCAAGGTCACAGGGGTCAAAATTTGTGTGCGTATGGAAAGGCCTTGTCCATATACACATGCATGCCAAATATGAAATTGCTATCTGAAGCGACATAGAAGTTTTTCGAAATCTAAACGCAAAATGTGACGGACAGACGGACGGTCAGACGAACGGACAGTCCAATCACTATATGCCCTCCTGCGGGGGCATTAAAATGTCTTAGAATATCAAAATACATCAGAAAGCCACATAAACTAGAGAGCGGACAACATGCTTAACCCTTGAAATGTACTAAGTGACCCCGTGACCTAGTTTTTGACCCGGCATGACCCATATTCGAACTTGACCTAGATATTGTCTTGATACAACTACTTACCAAGTTTAGTAAAAATCAGATGAAAACTACTTCAATTAGAGAGCGGACACCATGCTAAATCCTTGAAATGCATTAAGTGACCCAGTGACCTAGTTTTTGACCCGGCATGACCCATATTCAAACTTGACCTAGATATTGTCTTGATTCAACTTCTGACCAAGTTTAGTAAAGATCAGATGAAAACTACTTCAATTAGAGAGCGGACACCATGCTTAATCCTTGAAATGCACTAAGTGATCCTGTGACCTAGTTTTTGACCCGGCATGACCCATATTCAAACTTGACCTAGATATTGTCTGGATACAACTTCTGACCAAGTTTAGTAAAGATCGGATGAAAACTATTTGAATTAGAGATCGGACACGAAGTGTGACCGACCGACGGACAGTGCGAAAACTATATACCCCCTTTTCTTCGAAAAGGGGGCATAAAAACTGTACAGATAACATATTCTTATGTTTAGAGACCTTGTTGGTATGTTTATATGCATCACTTTTTTATGATATACTATTATACAACAAGTTACAATCAAACATCCCGAAGTCGCCTCACTCACAGAAATTCTGGTGACTCGCTCATCTCTGGTGTTATACCTTCAGGAAGGCGCAAACTTTCTGCAATAAAGAAAATTGGATTTTACATGTTCACCATGAGTGCTTTTTTCACCATTTCAGGAATGTGGCCAGGGATATTTGGATTGGGAAAATTACATTGTTTAAACTTAAGTTTTGTGTGGTGTTTTTTTTGCTTACAAATGCTTTATAATTCAGAATATAAGTTTTCGTAACATTACATTTGCTAAGGTTAAACTCATAGTGCTTGATAGGGAGGTCAACTAAATTTGTTAATTTAATAAACCATTTTTTTAATGATAAACAAATTTGGAGACCTTAAATTGTGAATTTTAGGCAGTCATTTGGGAAAAAGAAATAAAAAAGACACAACATTTTAGATCAGGTATGGGACCAAATTTTAACCCAAAATTTGACCTAAAAAACACTGGCCTTTAATGGATTTTTATTACGAATCGATATTAAACACAAAAATAAAAACAAGCAGAAAGTGTCATCCCATATAAGATAGTGTGAAGTGCACAGGTTTATTTGGGATGACACTTTAGGCACATGGATTCAAAGAACAAAGCTCAAATACACAACACATGAATTCAAAGAACAAAGCTCAAATACACAACACATGGATTCAAAGAACAAAGCTCAAATACACAACACATGGATTCAAAGAACAAAGCTCAAATACACAACACATGAATTCAAAAAACAAAGCTCAAATAGAGAACACATGAATTCAAAGAACAAAGCTCAAATAGAGAACAGTCTGTTTTACCATCAAGTGGCTTCAATGCATTTGGTTTCTCCTTGATGATTGGTCGCCATGGAACAGCCCTGTTGTCAACCTTGTCCTTGAACTTGATTTGCGGCCTTTGGATATTACGGGCGGTCAACAGACGGAAGTTGGGACTTGACGCACTTGATCCAGGGGTCTTGAATTAACATCAATTAGTATAGAAAATACCTTATATGTGTTGAATATAGAGTTAATATAATATAATATCAATATACTAAGTTGTGGAAACAATTGTTATGTTATAATTCATTTAAATCTATCTCAAGACGTTTCTTAAAACGAGAGGTCCTTGAATGCCCTTAAGCGCTAACCTGAGTGAAACAGACACCATGTGACCTCTTAAGATTTGGCCTGGTGACCTAGATTTGGACAAAAGTCCTGACCTGATTTGACCTGATGACCTAGTTTCAAGATGTGTGAAACCCAGATTCAAACTTAGCCTAGACATTGCCAAGAAAAACATTCTGACCACGTTTCATCAAGATTGAGTCATAAATGTGGCCTCTACAGTGGTAAGTAGGTTTTTATAAGATTTGATTTGTTTCATAATGATTGAGTAATATGTACATGGAGCCATTTGCAAGGTACTAAGGTAATAAGGTTTTTCTTTTTTTGCCCTGGTGATGTAGTTTTTTGACGCGCTTGACCCTGATTCCAACTAAGCCTAGAAAATGTCAAGATAACCACTTTAAACAAGTTTCATCAAGATTGAGTCATTTCTGGTGTGGTGAAAAGGTTTTCTAAGCTTTGACCTGCTGGTCGAGTTTTGAAGATGAATCAAATTTGGTCTAGGTATTTACAGATAACCATTGCAAACAACATCAAGAGTAAGCAATAAAGAGGCCGCTTGAGATGTAAGAAGGTTTTTCATAAATTTGACCCGGTGAATTAGATTTTGAACCCACATGAATCAGATTCAATCTAGACCTAGAGAACGTCAAATATAAATTCTGTACATTGTTCATCAAGATTGAGTCAGGATTGTGGTGTCTAGAGTTGTAACAAGATTTTTATAAGATTCTACTGGTTGACCTAGTTTTTGGATCCACATGACCCAGATTCAAGTTTTCATCAGATTAGATTGAAAAGTTGGCAATGTACCACGAATACAACACACTGTCGGACATATGTTGATCCCAATCATGCACTAAAGTGAGCTAAATATTATATTGTTTACATATAGCCTTCTATCTGTTTTCTTTTTTTTATACTTGGTCAATTTATTGAAACAAATAGAAAACTAATATGATGAACAATTTTATGTTATACTTGCGTGAAAATGTATAACTATGTAATTAATGGGGCCAAATTCTGTAATTGAAATAATTACGTAAAAAGGACTTTAATTTTTCTAATTAAATTTCTCAAGTGAGTGGTAGGATAAGAGGAAATGTGCCTCCATCAAGACTTAACGTCTATTTTATGCATACAATCTTCCTAACATTTTCATAACAATTTTTTTTTCACAAACCCTTTTCTCATTTCAAACAAACATTTAAGATCCTCCTACTACCATCAATTTTTATTCTTAACGGACTCTTGAACAATCGAAGGCTTAACGTTTACCTTCTTATTCCAGCTTGTAGAGACAGCAGCCTTTGGGGTTGCAACTGCCACCACCAGGGAACTGTTATCTTTCTTGATACCGGAAGCCTCATCCAGCCATGTGCCCTGCATGGAGAGCAAGAAACACAAGAATGAACTGACTGCTCCTCGCTGTGGGAAACTTAGATTAATGCATGTGTGTAATGTGTCATCCCGGATCAGCCTGCGCAGTCTGCACTGGCAAATCAGGTTGAAACTTTCTGTTTTTATAGAATTTTCCATTTAAACAAGTATCTTCTAATAAAAAATCTAGCTAAGGTGCAAAGTGGTGTACAGGATTAGCCTTTGCAGACTGCACAGGCTAATCTGGGATGACACTTCATGCAGACTGCACAGGCTAATCTGGGATGACACTTCATGCAGACTGCACAGGCTAATCTGGGATGACACTTCATGCAGACTGCACAGGCTAATCTGGGAAGACACTTCATGCAGACTGCACAGGCTAATCTGGGATGACACTTCATGCAGACTGCACAGGCTAATCTGGGATGACACTTCATGCAGACTGCACAGGCTAATCTGGGAAGACACTTCATGCAGACTGCACAGGCTAATCTGGGATGACACTTCATGCAGACTGCACAGGCTAATCTGGGATGACACTTCATGCAGACTGCACAGGCTAATCTGGGATGACACTTCATGCAGACTGCACAGGCTAATCTGGGATGACACTTCATGCAGACTGCACAGGCTAATCTGGGATGACACTTCATGCAGACTGCACAGGCTAATCTGGGATGACACTTCATGCAGACTGCACAGGCTAATCTGGGATGACACTTCATGCAGACTGCACAGGCTAATCTGGGATGACACTTCATGCAGACTGCACAGGCTAATCTGGGATGACACTTCATGCAGACTGCACAGGCTAATCTGGGATGACACTTCATGCAGACTGCACAGGCTAATCTGGGATGACACTTCATGCAGACTGCACAGGCTAATCTGGGATGACACTTCATGCACATGCATTAAAAAGTTTTCTCAGAACAAGGCTAAAATAATCAACTCTCTGAACAATGATGTCAACACACCTAGCATTTGACAGAAGTACAACCTTGTTTTATTTTAAGAACATATGTTTCTTACATTATATTCTTCAAAAAATTGAAATGAACACGTAACATGGGGCACAAAAGCCCAATTTTTTATATAAATCTTTCATGGAATGTATTTTACAATGAATAAGGTAGTAAAAAACATGACACACAAGATTATTGGGGGCAAGAGGTGATTTTTACTGAAATCTGGATAAGTTTGTCATAAATGTTAAATGTAAAACACTATTAAAGCAAAATAATATTTTTCTTTAATTTTTAATTTTCAATAATAAATTTAACAGATGTAATGGGATTTCACTAAAGCATATATAAAACGTTAATAAGCAAATCACATGTTCACCGAAATTTCAGATTCTCACTTTTTTAACAGCAAGACAATTGTTTAACAATTAAAACCAAACATGGCTTCTTTCCTGTTTGGGGAGGGGCTCTTAGCCCTTATTTTTGTGGAGAAAAAGTATTTCACTGATTTGTGGATTACAATTCATAGTGAGGGGGTATGAGATCAGGTCACAAGGATTTTAAATAACTAGCAAAGTCTTGCCATATATTGTTTTATTGCCTGACTAAACAAGGCAATATACGCCCTGCCAAAACTGTAACAAGCCAGGGCTTTTTTTACCAATTTGGGAATATGACCACAAAATTTGGAATTTCAAAGTAAACTCATCTAAATAAGGAATTGGAAAGAAAGGAACTAAAAATCCAGGGCTTTCTGCCACCATTTTGGGAACATGACCTACACACATTTTTGGGATTTGGAATTAAAGCATAAATTCAATTAAACACATTATTTCAAGTCAGTTCACACGTACAACACGCTCCAGGATCTGATCATTGGCATCCATCAGTTGGTCCATCTTGTCCTCTATGTCCGCCGCCCCTCTCGCCATGCCTAGACTGATCTTCACATTCTGGTGTTTTAAGATGCTTTGGATCCTGTAGAATATGGTAACCAGACTGAATTTGTGAAAAAAGCTCTATGACAAGATGATGAGCTTTTTTGCCACAGGAATATTTGATATACGCTCTATTTAAAAATTTTGTTATTCTGTAAACATATATTTTTAGCATAAGAAAGATAAAATGCTAAAAGTGTTAGAAGAGCCGTTCATTAATGTGTTGCAAATGATTTACATATTGCGCTAAAAGAGGAATTTTATTGAAGTGGAATCATGTCCGACATTATCCGTAAATTCTATTTTGAACAGTCTACCTTAAAAACAAGTAAAACAATACTTTAATGTTAAGAAAAAGTGAAAATTCTCTAACATACACTGTCATTTAATATTAGTGGGAAAATGTTCATGCTTATCATATTTTATGATTTTACCATAGAACATGTTACATTCCATACTTAATATGTGTGCATAAGCCAAAAATGTTGAACAGATCAAAGCCTAAGACAAAGATCCATAGGACATTTAAGGGCTATCCAATGGATCACTAAACAGTATGTGTGACCAGGAAATTCTAAGGAAAAAGAAATAAATAACACAAAACCCAAGAGAGCTTATAGCCTTACACATGCAGAACTCGCTTTCCTTCAATGTCCATAACATCTTGAAAGCCTTTGAAGCTGGAGTAGTAGTCAAAGTCATCGCCAGGGGCAGGGAGTTCATTGGAGCACTTGGTGGCTTGCAGGACTGACCGCAGAGTGTTCTGAGTAATAGACATGCAATATAATGAATTAAGATTTATAAGAAATAGCTTCACTTTTTGCTCAAATCTAATTAAGATGAAATACGGTTTAAAAGGACTCAGGCAATTGTTTTTAACACACAAAATACAAAACAAAATGAAAAAACATGAACTTAAATGTAACAAGACTATTGCCAAGCAATGTATGTCCCCTACCAGTGTCAGAAATTACACCATTGTCAGAATATTTTTTTAAATTTGTTGCCATAGCAACCAGAATTTTTGACGTAGAAACAAAATGAAATGACGTGCATAATGTCCATATTGCCATCTATCCATGTTTCAAGTTTCATGAAAAATATGAAGAACTTTTTAAGTCATCGCAGGATCCAGAAAACAACCATTTTTAGCAGTATTTCTAGTCTATTTATTGCCATAGCAACCAGAATTTTTGACGAAGGAACAAAATGAAATGATGCGCATCATGTCCATCTATCCATGTTTCAAGTTTCATGAAAAAATATTAAGAACTTTTAAAGTTATTGCAGGATCCAGAAGAGTGTGACAGACAGACGCACAGAGCAAAAACCATAAGTCCCCTCCGGTAGAACCGGTACTGGTCAGCGAGTATTTCCCGGACGAAAGTTACGGTTTTTATTTAATAACTTTCAAAATAATACGAAAAACTTAATAAAAAAATTACTGATACATCCTTGGTTTGTCATCTACAAGCGAATGTAAACAAAACATTTTTTGATGTGCGCTTGCGTATGTACATGGGCCATATATGGAGTCATTAAAGGGGGGTAATTTTCCACCTTACAGAAGTATTTACCGGACATTTATATAAATTTAGTATTTTGAAACAAATAAAAGTTTAAATAAAATTTTTCTTAACATTAACATTAAAATCACGTAAACACATTACTTTGATAGTGAAATATGTTGCTTTCTGAGTGTGTTAATAGATTAATAATTTGTCTCCAATATCAGCTCGACAAATATCTATAAATAAGCATGTTTATTAATAGATCTTTGTGGAAAGAAGAATATAATTTTTCAAGGGAGAAAATCCAAACAGTGAATTTATAATTTTTATTGAGATTTGTTTCTATTATATTTAAATTGTTTACTTAGTACATTTTGTGAGCAATTCAGATATATGTATACAGCAAATTGTGTGGAATTTTAATGTAAAAAATCTATAATCGAAATCATGTGTGCGTGTTAAACACCAGGGCCCTCACACTACTTTGGGGAAGGGGTCCGCAGCCCTTAGGAGGGGGAATTTTTGCGGCGTTTCCCTTTTTGGGGGATTTTTTTACTTACTCTCTCATTATTTGATTTGTACATGTTTGCACTATATTCATTGCATTTTTCATAATTTAGTATGTTTGAAAATATTAAATTGAAATAGAATTGAGATATAATAATCATGAGACACATCTTTGTATAAAAAAAAAAAAAAAAATTTTTTTTTTTTTTAGGGGGAATTTTTCCCTCCAAAAGGGTAAAAAAGTATACTTTTCAGGTGGGGGACATTTGATAGATTGAGGGCCCTGAACACATAATTTTTGGAAAAATAAAAGATTGTAATACAAATAATTGAGACCTGCTCTATTACAGTAGATGAACGAAAATCTCAAGCACACAGTTCGGGTTTCAGTAAGGGATTTCTTTTGAGCATGCGCGGGCTATTAATATCCCCCAGCAGGAGGTGGCATTACATTCCTACGAGATTTGAAAACATCACACTTGTTTATCTTTAATACAAGCATTTGACAAATTTTTGCTGTCAACTTCAAGAAAACAAACATCTGTAAGTATCTGAAGAAGCAAATTGCGTTGCAGCGTTACATCACAAGAAATAAATAGAACATCTGGTAAATACTGCTGTCCGACTTATACTCGCTAACCAGTGGGGGACAAAAAAGAAATCAAGAAATTTGCATGTTGTTTCTTAAATGACAACGTGAAAGTCCTTTAAAATACATGTTAATGCTATGCATATGCAATTCATTTAGCTCACATTGACTATACATGTTGCTACCACAAATAAGAACAGATATTTATGTTAAATATATAGACAAATAATGATTTATTGTATTGTAAAGGCTAATTAAATGTGAATTGTAAATTTTCTTCATCCGAATTATGAACTATATCCGAAAGGTGACACTATTGTAAACAAACAATATACATAGCTAGCAAATGTGATTTCAACCAGCGATCTGATGAAAATGTGGATAACAAGTTAATTGTTATATTTACCTGCATAAACTGATTGACATCATCGTACTGTTCGAGAAATTTTGGTTTATCTTCGGATCCACATGCTTCTTCCTCCATCTTGAATTGAGGTACTACTAAATACCGAATATCAATGATATGACTGACAGTAATACTCTTCATGAACAGACAGTCCGCGCCGTGTTTATGACTCGTATGTTCAATAACAAGTGTCTATTTTAAATTAACACAATAACCAGGGAATTTATTAGTTGTCATTTTTGTTTACACACCATTTCAAAAATAAATATATTTGTATAACTTTAATTTAGGCCTTTTGATGGTTTCCTTACACTCAACATAATCGGGTCTAAAATAAGGTATCTCAGCTGTAACAACGTGCAACTTACATTACATTGCATGACTTGTTAACTGAAAAAAATCAATGAAGGCAGACATATCATTTTCAGCGGGCCATGCGCATGGTCGTCTCTTATGGCAAATATGCACAACGCGAATCAAACGTGAACGGAGACAATCATCACAGGATGTTGCAAAATTGTTTGAGACATTTTACTCTTGCAATTATTACTCATGCACGTTTCTGAAGCGAGGGTGTATTACAAAACATTGATATATCTATGTTGTAAGCTTATATTAGCATCTTGCTATGACGTTTGTTCACTATGTTGTCTTGCTGATGCACATTAATTATCTTGTGCTAGAAACTCGGTATCCATGCAGATTTGATCAGGAAACAGCAGTTTAGTTTTTGTCCTTAACTGAAGAATATACTACAGTCTTACTCATATTGTAGTGTCCGGATTTTACCCTATAATTACAATAAGTAATAAATACATCCGAATGTAAATAATCAAAATTATATTGACAAGTATAAATACATGTATAGTAATCAATCAATTATTAATCTAAGTGTTAATGTATTTGTTTTCAGAATCCTTGTATCTAAGTGCGAATTGTGTGGGATGCTTAAGACGGGGTAGTTCGCCCATCGTTGACCCTCACTTGTCACTCGTCTGTTAATCGTTGATCCTAGATACTGTTTTGTGCACAGTAGCCACATCCCATGAAACGGCTCCGACAGGCTGGCGAAACCTAGTGAAGGCAGCCGACGGATGCCAAAGTCAACCGATAACTAGAGTCTACGGATTGCGCGGAGGAACCGCCAGTTTTTCAACGGCCAAGAATGCGATTCTCAGCAAACGATTTTTTTGGCTTTCTCAACAATTCTTTCCTGCCTGTTTGCGCGGTAAACACGTTCACCATTTTCAATACATTTGAGAAGCCATACAGCAACCTCTTTGTCAACAGCCAGTAAGTAAGTAAGTAAGTTTGTCAGTAAGATGTGTAGTGGAATGGGAACAGTCTGCTCAACCTTCATATCATCTGCAACACTGCAAAACCAGCCTGAGCGGTCAAAAAGAGATACTGCATTGACATTTTCTCTGATAATCAGAGATCGTAGAAATGTAAACATTTAACACTAGAATCAAAGCAACAAAGCCACTTAATCAAACATGGGAACATACTAAATAAACCAAAGTTTATCAAAATAGCAGCCAGCATGCTGTGGTAAACAGACTCGCATTTCGCAATACTATATATACCGTGACTTTCCCGCTTTTGTAAATAAAATGACTGAATCAATGTTTGCAATCAAAATGCACCAATAAGCATAAAACTAAATGATATCTATAAAGAGGAATGGTTCTATTACATATTTGTTTTATAGATTTTAATACAAATACCATATGCAAATAAACATTTGACAATTTAAAACTGCATAAATAAGCGCTACATTTTAGTAAAATTGAAGCTGTCAATTCAGCAAATCAATGAATCAACGAATCAAAGGACTGAGCGGTATTAATGACAAAATGACCTTGTATTTGCCGTTTCAAGGTCATTCTGACTTTGAAAAGATACATTGATAACATAAATTTATCCTTCACACTATATTAAGTCAGCATATATATTTATTATAAATGTATATTGTTGTTACGGTAAATAAAAGTAAAAATTGTAGTATGTAAATGGCGGCCATCTTTGAATCGATAATAGCAAAAACGTGGCATGATGCCAGACAAGCACCTCGGTTTTTGTGCATGTCTACAAACCCATAAACTCAATTCCACTGAGAAATGCCCTCAACTACAATTTGCAAACGGGTCCACATACCAAGTACAGGACTAGTTGTGGAACGCTTCGGATACATCAAAACAACCAGGATATCGTGGAATACACTGCACCCGTCTTGCTTCTGTCTTCTACTGGATCAATATGGTCTAGGGCGAGAGAGTGAGGTTGACGAGCTGCGTAAATCTTCCTCACCTAAATGTACGATAAGTCATCACGCAAGTCACAATGTCATGATCCATCTCGCCATCCATGGACATGTTTTTCAGCGCCTGCACAAACTTTGGTTTAGCGATCAGCACACTCTCACAAAATATCACCATCGATAACAAAGCGAACATATCCGCAAAGCCAGAGCCCCTTTAACCGTTGGCAGAATATACCCGAATGTGTGGAACAGGAGAGGCATTAGTTCTCCTTAAGCAACCTCCGCGCAGAGATTTGACTGGAACTAGCATAGCTGGATCGTGATGATAGCTCAGCAACGCGGTACCGTTTTTATTTTTACTTTTTTAATTTGGGTAATTTATTTTATACTATGGACCTTAACTTATATACTATTTTCAAAAAATAAAGAAAATAATAAAACTTTTCATAATATAATACTTATACAAACAAGATACAATCCTATCAAATATGGTTGGACTTTTTTGTGATGGCAGAGATTTATGTAAGAGCATGGAAACGACAGTCATGTATGGACATTGCTCCTTACGCTGCTCTATGCACGTGAATCATGAATATTATATCAACGTCATGCAATCAAACTGAGCCGCTTCCACTCGACGTTTTAGAAAGATACTCGGCATCCATTGGAAAGACAAAGGTCCAGACATATATGTATTGGCAAAGAAAGGCCTCAGACAATTGGACACAATCCACACTAGATCGCGCCACCAGGTGATCTTCCATCTACCAAGGCGCCAAGACGTATGAGGCAATCAAAACAACTGCTTTAGAAGTTAGAGAACAAGCAAGCCCGAAAGGCCCATGCTGCCAACACTCACCGAGGCTCATCCCGCTCTCCACAAGTCCCCTTTACACAAACAAGAAAAATCAGTACCAGACCTCAGCAGCCATCTGCGCACACAAAGGAAACGACAAGAGTGGTCCTCTTCAAGACTTGCACAGGGGCATTTATTTGAGTAATCATTATAACAGTGCAAACAATGTAGAACACTAGTAATGCTGGTGGGATCCATCATTCTTCACTGACAGACGCCGAATATATTAGTTTGTCTTCAATAGTCAAGTGAATTCAGTTCTCTTGTTTTAGATGTTAACAGTTTTGTGAATCTGGAACCACTTCAGAAGATTGGAAGCTGTCGGGTTCAAGTGGATGTCTCTATACGTCCTTGATCGGAGAATTGACAAATTTATACCATATTGCGTTTTAACCGAAAACATGCGCGTTGCATATGCGCATTTATTTTCCAAGCCGGTTAAATGGCGGTTGTAAAAGTAGATTAAACATTTCAACCTTCTATATCGCCCATATACTCATGCACGAGGAATATAGCGTCGATTCTTATATTTTAAAAGGGTGTAAGCTTATTTAAAGGTAGGAAAGTGTAACCTGACGTTAATGATTGAAAGCTTTTATGTTTGCAATACAATTTCGCGACACAAATTTAGAATGTATTTTGTAGCTCCTTTTTAGCGTATGGATTCAACTTGTTTACAACATTATGAGAGTAAGTAAAACTAAATGTTTTATTAAAGTATGTTCTATCATTGAAGCAAATGGGTGTGGCAAGGGATGCCAGTTTTGTGTCCGAGTTCACCCCATTTCGTAAAGCCACCCTGTCATGTTTTGAAGAACAACCAGAGGGTACATTTTCGGGTGTATCGAAAGGTAAGAATTCACTATATTTCGTAAAATCAATATTTATTTGTTTTAAATTGTTTATAGAACCAACTTTTTTTGTAAAATATGATATCAGGTCAGTGCATGGAAAGATCTAGAGTAGTTCTGGGGATGCACTGGCTCATAAGTTGTCACGACTAAATTTCCAAAATTAATAATGTCACATTTCAAGAATCAAACTAAACAGCAATGTTACCATGAAGGTACATAAAGTACAAATGTATAATGCACACTGCTATTTCACTAAAGACTTTCCCTAATCAAATGATAATAAAATCATTATGACATTGTTATATATTTTATTGAACATAATTGTCACTGGATGATTGTTATTCTCCTGTAATGTAACGACTCGCCCCATGTTTAATAAAGATTCGACAAACCTATATATAACGACTCGCCCCACATACATAACGACTCGCCCTATCAAAATAAAATGTTATATCATTTGTGATAACATATAAAATCAATTCAGAATATGAACTTAAGGTTTGGCATAGTTTGATAACCATCAGGATTCGGTTTAACACCATTATCAGCCCTATATTTAACTAAAATATATATCCATTATTGAAATTTTAGACACACTGTTAAGATCGCTGTATTCATCATTAAGATGTTGATAAAGCATTAACATATGGCATTGATTGTCCTTAACTTACAAAAAATTAATATGAAGTTCTGTACAAGACATGTCCAGACAGCGACTTCTTTCCTTCTTTGTAAAGTACCCGAAAACGGCACTTTCCCAATCTGGGAAAAATTACATATTTCCCAAATGAAGGTGAATTTTTTTTAATGAATTTTAAATTTATTTACTTATGCAGCATCAGGGGTTCCACTGGCCCAAAAAAAGTTGTCGCCACTTTTTCGCGGCGCGAAACTGTCAGTTATTCCGACCTTATTAATTATGACAATCGTCTAAGAAACCTTACAACATCAATGTCATTGACTATATTACTTTTAAAAGTATGTAAATACATAAATAATAATAAGTAACTTCATAAGCCTTAATAAGCTTTATTTATACATAAAAACAGTCTGGTGTTCTGAAAAGAATAAATAAATAATACCATGAGACTTTGTTTTTATTATTTCCATACTGTATAATCAAATTTCAATACAAACAATACAGCTCGAAAGCAATGTGAATATGCACTTTAAACTAAACAATTTGCTACCACACACAAACATACCCTTTGTTTTTACATGCTTAGTTAAGGACTCCTTTTTCATAACGTTACAACCAGATGTAAATGCATTTTTGAACTGGCTTTTAACACAGTAGTCACAAAACATTGACTTTGTTTTCGCATCATATGAAATGAAAGGGAATTCTGACTTCCAGCAATCATTGAATTTTCGCTTTGCTACAGAATTATCATGTTTTTGCAATTTTGAAGGATTTTCATTGCTTTCATTTGTTTCAATTTCTAAAGCACGCTTTCGAGGATTAAAGAAGTCATGAAAAGCCATGATTGCTTGTGAATATGTAATCATATATGTGTTATTTACGAACGCCATCAACATAAACTGTGAAAAATATGAACAATCTTTAAGTAATGTGTAAATAACATTACACTTACCATGGTATTGATTAAAGAGTAGCCGTCTTATATGTCGTTATAATCATTGATCTTTGTGCCAATTTGTCCTAAGTGTTACATACATGTAATTGAGTGTTCTTTATCATAAAAGAACCGTTAATCCGATAATAACCCCCATAAAACTTGACAATAGCAGTAAAAACACCGACTGTAACACTTTCACGCTTCCGTGATTTCAGTGCACTCTACACTGTAGGTCGCTTACATCGTCGTATATCAATATTAACAACTGACAAACGCTGGCCGCTTATGCTCGGTCGCATGCTTTTCGACTCGCAGTACATTTTCGGATAGAATTTTAACGATTTTTTGAAATTCGCCACTTAAAAAAAATTGGAGCCACTTAAAAAAAATTAGCGCCATTTGGCGCAAATGGCGATCGACAGCGGAACCCCTGCAGCTCTGTGGCTAGAACCGTAGTAAATACGAGAGCGCCGATGGCGCTGAAAGCATAGTTGCAAGATACAGGGAAGTTGCTGCTGAAGTAAATGTTTAGGTCAAAATATACTAAATAGTTTCCTTATATATTTCGATGTAAAAGCGACAACTTATAGCGAAAATAAATACAACATTTTGCACATAGAGACCCCCATAACCATACCTTTCCTTGACAGGCATTCTTAGCTGAATCGATTTAAGCAATAAAAAAGATATGCCATGTTTAAACCAAAAAAGAATTTGACTCAAATCAAAATCGACTGTTTTTGCACCTTTTTTCGGCCGTTTTCTAGTGGATTGTAACCTTTTGCAGTGCCATTTTTTACTTTAATCTCCAACTTTATCCTATTTCAGGGATTTAGTAGTGAACACCTATGCTTACGCTATCAATATCTCAAAACGATAAAACCAGAACAACAGTCTAAAGTGTATAACATGCCTTCGAGGAAAATATGACGATTTGCTTAGTTCATGACTCGATTATTTAGTATATTGTAACCTTAACGATTTCTGACATCACGAGTCGCCCCCCTTGTTGTTGCTACCAAAATGTTCTATTTTTAGAAACGGGAATTCCAAATGGTGACGAATGTGAATGATTACAAAATGACATAACTATGAAAATAAATACGTAGAATTACATTATTTTACGCATACCATTATGCAACCATCCGTTTTCTTTTCCGACTTGATACATTTACAGCTTTCCATTTAATATTTTACAGACACAACACTCGTCCAGAATTCGCGCGAATCCATTAAATCCGATGCCACATTTAAACCGTTAGCTCTACTTGTAACGTTAATTTCTGGCTCAAAGTAAATCATTTTAACTTCAATTAACACATCTCTATTACTTTCAAACTCTACTTCATCAATTCCATAGAAAGGCAGGTCAAAATCCATGTCATAAATCAGAAAACATTCATCGTACTCCGCCATTTTTTTACACATTTTCAAAGAATAAAAGTGCTTTATGCCCACTTCCTGCTGAGAATATGTTAATATCTATTTATAATTATGCCCCCCTTCGAAGAAGAGGCGGTATATTGCTTTGCTCATGTCGGTCGGTCTGTCGGTCCGTCCACCAGGTGGTTGTCAGACCATAACTCAAGAACGCTTAGGCCTAGGATCATGAAACTTCATAGGTACATTGATCATGACTCGCAGATGACCCCTATTGATTTTGAGGTCACTAGGTCAAAGGTCAAGGTCACGGTGACCCGAAATAGTAAAATGGTTTCCGGATGATTATTCAAGAACGCTTATGCCTAGGATCATGAAACTTGATAGGTAGATTGATCATGAATAGCAGATGACCCCTATTGATTTTCAGGTCACTAGGTCAAAGGTCAAGGTCACAGTGACCCGAAATAGTTGGTACATGATCATGACTCGCAGATGACCCCTATTGATTTTCAGGTCACTAGGTCAAAGGTCAAGGTCACGGTGACCCGAAATAGTAAAATGGTTTCCGGATGATAACTCAAGAACGCTTATGCCTAGGATCATGAAACTTGATAGGTACATTGATCATGACTGGCAGATGACCCCTTTTGATTTTCAGGTCACTAGGTCAAAGGTCAAGGTCACAGTGACCCGAAATAGTAAAATGGTTTCCTGATGATAACTCAAGAAAGCTTATGGCTAGGATCATGAAACTTCATAGGTACATTGATCATGACTCGCAGATGACCCCTATTTTTTTTCAGGTCACTAGGTCAAAGGTCAAGGTCACAGTGACATAAAACTTATTTACAAAATGGCTGTCACTACAACTGAGAGCCCATATGGGGGGCATGCATGTTTTACAAACAGCCCTTGTTAACCGATGAAATGTTACATATCCTTAAACCAGGGTCTTATGAATTCAGTTATGTAACCATTTGACCTCTCCCAGAACAGTAAACAAAGGAAATAGAAATTAGGTGTGAGGTCACTATCAACAAGAACAGAATTGTTTTACGAACGAAATTTGTTTTAGTTTCTTAGAAGGTTTTTTCACGTAAAACGGTTTAGAAAAATTCACTAAAAACGGTGTCAGCAATATTCTTGGAAGAAAACGTTAGAAAAACGTTTCCAAAAAAAAAAATGTAAGAATTACCATATACTATATTAAATAGATATTTCGTCTGATTTTTGATCAGGTAAGCCAGGCTTCATAATGGTCAACCGTTCGATGTGGGTTTTCGAAATGTAGCTTATACCTTAAGCATAGGTGTGTTGCACCTATGCTAATAATATTAACAACTTGACATCAGTTATTTTCAATTTTAAAGTATTTGGTAGCAAAAAATCTAATGCACTAATTTCCTAATTTGAAATTTTCATGATGCAATTTTCCCAATTTCAAGGTTTTCACGACTCAATTTTTCCCAAATTTGAGGTTTTCACGACTCAATTTTTCCCAACTGGACCGGTACGGATACTTTTCCCAATAGGACAAAAAAATCGCTGCCAGAGAATGAATATCTACAATTAATTTATTATTGGTGCGGTGCTTCTATCAAAAATCTTATTTTATATTATAAATATGCGTATAAAAAAATTCTTAAATATTCAATTTGTAGCAGGCGACACAACAATAGGGATCATGTAACATCAATACTGATTAAACATATACTAAAATTCAAATTAAGATGCTAGTATTAAGTTTAATTTGATGTATTTTTATACATGTATGTACAGTAACAATATTATCATATAGCATGAATTTTGTGATCATTAAGGACTATTGGATATCGGCAAATTTGTTTCATGTCACACTTATCTTTATATTAATAAAAAGAAGCAAAGGCTTAGAGCCTTCCGACAATAACAGATTCCCAGGTTTAATTACTCAAGAATAAAGGGATTATCGTTATAAAAGAGACAGATCAATTAACAACATAATTGACACGTACATTACCACGGGCGGGTGATGACACTCAACAATACATGTGTCATAACCGTGAAAGCGTGATAACCTTGCTTCGTGGTAAAGATATTTTCAAATATATGAGTATTGAAATGAAAAAAAATGAAAAAAGGTCTTTGCTGAAATTTCATTATTGCCGAAAAAATTGGGATGGCGGCCGCCGCCCCTGCCGCCCCAGCACCGGCGCCACTGAATGTTCAAGCTTTTTTTGGCGATTGTTTCGCAGTTTTTAATGCAATCATTTCACACACGTATAAAAGTGTAAAGATTGTGTTCATTTGTATTATAAATCATTTTGCTATCTCTTTTATACTTAGGCTACTAGTTGTATATCATGCTGTGATATTGGATTTGAAATTTGATGTAACTTTGTGTTAATCGTAAATAAATTAATAAAAAACAGTTTCATTGTTATTGCTTGTGATTGAAAATTTGTGATGGAGGACGCGTGCCTATTTTGTCGGAAGGCCGTCTGCTCCTTGCAGCATGGTATCACCTGTGAGGTATGTGATAGATGGCAACATAGCACATGCAATACAGGTCGAAATGAAGCATAAACATGACCGAAATTGAATCTAAGATACTAGGCTATTAACAAAAAATTAAAAAAAATCCTACCATATAAGATATGATGGGGTGAGTCGTTATATATGTGGGGAGAGTCTTTATATAGGTGAGGCGAATCGTTATTAAACATGGGGTGAGTCGTTAAGGGGCGAGTCGTTACCAATTCTTTTCTCCATGTCATTGTAATTTAGCCTTACTGTAGGAAAACTGGGCTCAGTACATATGGGTAAAGTGTCGTGGCAGATTAGCCTGTTCAATCACAAGCCAATCAAGGGCAACACTTTCCTTCTAAACTCGATATTTGCAAAGAATAGACCGTCTTTAAACAAAAAGACGATTAAATCAGAAATTGTTGTCCATGATTAGCCTGTGCAGACTACAAGTCTTATATGGGAGGAAACTTAACACACATTCACCCCATTTTCGTAGATCAAGGCTAAGTGTGAACATTTTCAGATGGCAAGCGTTGCTGGATTGTTCGTGGCTCACATCTAGAGATTTTGGATGTTGCCAATAGTGAGCGACTGGCTGCATGGACGTTTGGTAAAGTTGTGTCCGACCCTCACACAAGGGTGACATGTGTGAAGGAGTTCACTGTTGGTACAGCCTTGAAACTGCTCGTTGGGGTCTGCAATGCTTCACCAACTGGTCTGCTGTGTTTGCTTGATGTGGCAGTTGGGAAAGTGACCAAAACAGTTGAAATTCCTCATCCAGTGCGTATAGTGTAAATTCTGTTATTATAATTGTGGCTATATTGTATTGCATGTATGTTAATATGTTAATTTATTCATTTACATTTGCATCAGCTATATTTTTTGTCATAGATGCATTTTCTGTGGTCAATAGTTGGCTTTTAATTTACTAGAACTGTATTCATTCGATTAAGGATAACTGAAATGTTTGGTAAATGTTTGACATGTTGAGTGGCTATACAGAATTTCTTAAATGTCTGATACTGTGGTAAATGCAAAACTGAGATAGCTCAATGTTAAAGAGTAGCAGTCCTGATTTTTGAAAATTTACTGTTTATTATCTTAAAAAGAGTAGAACATCTGGTAATAGCCCTTGAAACTTAATGATCCTCACTCTGAAAGAACAGAGCTTAATGCATGTGCGTCAGATGTCCCAGATTGCCCTATGCAATCTGCACAGGCTTATCAGAGATGACATATTTTGACTATTCTGAATTTTCCTTTAAAAAAAAATCCATTGAAATAAATTAATCCACAAAAGGGGAACATATCCCTGATTAGCCCCATGTAGACTGCACAGGCTAATCTGGGATAACTCTTTATACACATGCAAAAGCCCCAAGAGCTCGTCTAAAATACTTTGTATCTCTACAGGTGACAGAGGTAGAGGTCCTGTCAACCCACAAAAAGGCAACAGCTCCTAGATGGGCTCTCAGTGAACACTTGTGTTACTTCAGTGGGCTGGTAGCAGTGGGCACAAACACTGGACATGTTTTGCTCATTGGTAGGGGTTTACCCACACTGTACATGTCTTACTTATTGATAAGGGGTTGCTTTACTAACACTAGCCATGTGATGCTGATTGGTAGGGCTTTGTGCAGTGCTACTTACACTGGACGTGTCTTGCTTATTTGGTAGGGGTTTGTGTTACCAACACTGAACATGTCCTGCTCATTGATTGGTAGGGTTTATCACTGGTCATAAGTTGAATACCTAAGCAGAGTTTACGGAGCTGATCTACTGTAGAACCATTAAGATTCTTTAAGTTTATGGGTTGATTGATCCATGAATAAAACACAAACACATTGTAAAAATTACGGATACAAATTCTTCATTTTTTTCCTCAATCAGAAATCCATGAATGTACATGTCCTCGAAAAAGTGATTTGTTTAAAAGCCACACAATTTGATGGTGACAAATATAAATTGATTCTACAGTTGTTATCAATAAGGTTATGTGAATGTTTCATATTTGAGTTTGATTGATGAAATTAGTGCAAAACTCATGGGCATTTGACAGATTGAGAGATAGCCTGACAAAATTCTTTCCTAGTATGACAATGAATCCAAAGGCCTTTCGAAAGTTTGATGGAGTCTGAAATTGCATAATATAAGCCCTGTTCTGGGTAAAAATGTGTATAATACATGTGCTTTAAGTGTGGTCCCAGATTAGCCTTTGAGGTTCGCATAGGCTTATAAATAATATCAGGGACAACACTTTGCTTTTTTATAGGTGTTTTGTTTAAAGGAAGTTATTTACACAAAATCCTGTTTTGGAAAAAGTTGTGTTCCTGTGCAAAATCGCTAATGGCACTAGCTTATTTGGAATGACACTTTGAGCACATGCTTTGAGCCCAGTTTTCCTGAACAAGGCTCAATAAGCTAATGGGTTTTACTTCAGACATGTGCACAGATGATGAGGAATACTTCTCCAACGAGGAAGTCCCCAGTAGCCTCCATCTGATCTCTCCACGTGTGACAGATATAGAGAACCAGCGTTTCCACTGCATGTCACAGGGCCTTCATCTAGCCATGGAACTCAATGGTATAATACTGAGTGCCATGGTTTAAATCTTTTCTTTGTGTGAACAGAATTTATTTTTAGCTCTATAATTGAAAGCATTTATTTTAAGCTCTGTAATTGAAAGCCTCAGCCTTATTGAAAAGCTCTCAAGTCTGTTTCTGTTGGTAAAATCAATACTTGATGTCTTTCGGGGAGTTTTAAAGAATGATCCCACAGTGGGGAACCTGTTCTCTCATGTCAGTGTCAGGATAATGTTGGCTAGCTTTGCAATGAAAACATCCCCAACAAGTTCAACACGCAGCCAGTAAGCAGTAAACTTTTCTGCCTGGTAACATGGCCAATCTGAATAATTTAACAAATATAATTATTGTTATTTGTACTGTTGCAAGAGCATAGAATGTTTCTAACTGTCAACTTCTGCCATCAATTTTAATTATCCATTTCGTTTAATGTTTTATGTTTGTTTTCAGAGACCATGTTTTCCAGGGGTGGTTTTGAGTACCAGAAGCCGGATGGCGTGGTAATGAAGACATTTCGGCTCGACATGGTGTCTGTAACATGTCTGAAGGTATTTCAGCATAAGAGATGCTTTTTTTTTCAGTTGTAGTGTTTGAAAACAAGATTTGAAGTCTGTGGTAGTAATCTAATGTCATATTTCAAAAGACATTTTACATAATAGAAAATTTACTTTTTGAAGCAATAGCAAAACATCATGTCACTCAAAAAATTGCACAAAAAGTTTGATGGTAGCTTCACAATTTAAGAAAGTGTATTTTTGTGAGGGCAAAAATACTTATAGATCTGATAATTTAACAAAAAGCATTTTCAAATTTCAAACAAATAATTCTGACATGACTTCACAAAACAGTATTTACCAGACTCTAACCATGGCATTGTTGTTTTGTTATCTCCCGCTTTAGGCGGAGGGATATTGTTTTGGCGTTGTCCGTCTGTCCATCTTTGCCATATCTTGGAAGTGCTTTGGCGGATTTCATTGAAACTTGGTATGAGTATATATATATATATATATGGATAAGATGATGATGCACGCCAAATGGCATTGTACACCATCTGTTAATAACAGAGTAATGGCCCTTTGTATCTTGAAAAAAATGCTTTTTTGAGTGTCAAATACAACACTTTTGTGTCCAGAAGCATATTGGCGGGGGATATCAATTTAACGAATTTGCTTGTTAATATTTAAATGTTTGTGTATTGCAGTATATTCCACAGACGGGACTGCTAGTTGTTGGCTACAATTTTGGATGTTACCAGCTGTGGAAACTTCAGGTGCCAGTGTTAGAGTGAGTATGCTCACTGCAAGCATTTCAAACTAGATTGAGAAATAAATTTGTGTCAGAAAAACGTCCAGGTATCTCTAAAATGAGCACAATATGTTTGCTTCTGAAAATACATTGTATATGTTTTCTCTCATATTGGAAAAAACTGACTTTACATATGGAGTTGCAGCGATTTTCCTCCTTCTTTATTAAGTACCGGTAAACAGTACTTTCCCAATCGAACGAAAATTCCCAAATTCCCAAAACGGTACTTTCCCAATCGAGCGAAAATTCCCAAATTCCCAATCGGCATCTGGAAAAATCCCAATCAGCGTCCGAATTTTTTCTCAAAACGATAGAAAGTTTCGTAAAAAACAACTTTCGGCGACTGAACAAAGAAAATCGTATAGTTGTGTGTAACCACGCGCTCGATTAATTTCGGGTTTTATTATTCAGCGCATTCAATCAATAGAGTTGTTACTGTTTCCGGTTCTTTTGCCAGGCAGCCAGCGTACTGTTTTACGTCGGTTTGTAACCTTATCGTAGTTTGAAATGAGTCATAATAGCAAATATTATGCCAAAAAACCAATCGGAACCATCTATCACAGGACACATTGACAGCAATAATGATGCTGTGCAGGGAGGGATGCAAGCAACTGAGTGATGATCAAACATCAAAGATTTTTGAAATTTTCACAAAAATGAAAGAGAGAGACATTGCTTTAAAAGAGATTAAAACAACTAGTAATTGATTTGGTGTGTTCTTCATAATATTTTGTTATTTATATAAACTTTGTAACTTAATGGTCATTAAGGCATGCCTGCAAATGATTATTTAAATGGGTATGTTCAATTAAGTATGAACTGTATGATGTATTCAGTAAGACCCAAACTTCACGACGCGATTTTCCCAATTTCAGGATTTCACGACTCGATTTTTCCCAATTTTGAGGTTTTCACGACTCAATTTTTCCCAATCGGACCGGTACGGGTATTTTTCCCAATTGGACAAGGAAAATCGCTGAGTTGTGTTCTCTTTTATACAAATTTTCCAGAAAACTCTTTGGCAAGCCTAGTGCATTAGCTCCGTCATCATCTTAATTATTCTGCATGTTATTACATATATTGATTTTTAAATTGAAAGCCTAAAGAAGCATAGCAGCCATATTTGCTTTCATGATTATATGCAAATTTGGGTTTTTAAGGAACTAGTGACAGATTAAGAAACTAATAGAGGTTCAGGGCCTGGGATAATTATAAAAATCATTATACTGGCTAGTTAACTAAAAATCTGTTCTTGATTGAAATATTTTACTGGCTAGGAAGATCAGAATTCTTGAAAAGTTTACCCGTACCTTGTCAAGCTTTGATGGCTTTGTCCCAGGAGGCAGATTTCTAACTCTTCCAATGCGGGAACCAAATTTTTACGGCCTTTGCAAACAGTTTGGATCCAGATGAGACGCCACAGAAGGTGGCGTCCCATCAGGATCCAAACTGTTTGCTATTCTGATAGTATTCTTTGAAAACAAATAGAAGAAAATGCTAATTTTACAAATTCAGCAGTCTACATTTTAGCAGACTACAAATTTCCCAGCATGCATAGGGCTAAAGCTATTTTGCAGATATTGCAGGTTTTCTGAGATAATATGAGATGTGTTCTGGGAAGACTTGGCGCTGATTGCTTGTGTGTAACATAGGTTAGCCTGCGCAGTCTGTACAGGCTAATCAAGGAAGACACATCTGCCTTTGGCGGATTTTTGTTAGGAGGAGACCTCGTTTAAAAAAGGAAATTCCATAAAAGCAGAAAGTGAGGAATGCACAGGCTACTCTGGGACAACACTGCACACACACATGCATTAAGCCCAGTTTTTCCATAATGGGCTTGTTGCCCCCTGCTCATGTTCACCCCTGTTATATTGTCCCCAGATACAGCAGCAGACTGGAGTCTGAGCCCACACCTGTGTCTCACATTGCCTACCAGGAGCCTGAGAATGACCCCAAGAACTTCTGCTACATCTGGATCGCCAGGGGCCAGCCTGAGGTGGAAGAGTAAGACGCATCTCAGCTTGGACTCTTTATGTCTATAGTGATTTATAGCTTGCCAACGTAATTGTGATTTTTGTGAAGTGTGCAGTAATTGTGTGCTATATTCTTTATCATTTTATGCCCCTGGATCCAATGATCGGGGGTATATTGTTTTTGGCCTGTCTGTCATTGTATGTGTCTGTCTGTGTGTCTGTCACAAAACTTTAACCTTGGTCATAACTTTTGCAATATTTAATTTAGCAACTTGATATTTGGCATGAATGTGCATCTCATGAAGCTCCACATTTTGAGTGGTGAACGGTCAAGGTCATCCTTCAAGGTCAAAGGTCAAATATATGGCTTTAAAGCGGCGCAGTAGGGAGCATTGTGTTTCACAAACACAGTTCTTGTTTGTTTGTGCAAGTGTTACACTAAAAAGTAGACAGTGACTGTAAAGAAGCTCAACTGTTTTACTAACATTGCAAAGACTATTTTTGGTCAAGTTTTTAACATTTGCTTGGTATCCAGTGATCTAATAACAATGTTTAACTGCTAATTTCTGATGACTGCTTAAGTAGAAATACTTTCACAAGTGCATCATCCTGCTATACTGAAGACTATCCCTCATTTGCTGTTCTATTTTCCAGGGGGGTTGACCCTACAGTGTGCAGCATTGCGATGTACCAGCTGGCCTTTACTAACCGAGCCTTCTACAGCGACTATGGCACATTTTATGATGAGCTCACGTCCGTATGTCTGCGCTTGGAGCACGAGCTCACCTCGTCCCTGATTCATGCGGGGTCTCGTTACGAGGGGAGCAGTAAGCTGATATCATGTGCCACTGTGACCGACCCTAACTATCAGCCTCTTGCCAAACTGTCTACAGAGGAGTCTTTTGAAGAAGGTACAATCTTGATGACTTTATGCATATCAGCTACACTAGGGTTGTTTTTTTTTTAGAAAAAGGGGAAGACGCTGAAAGCTGGGTAAAAGGGGAAAATAGAGCACGAAAGAGACATATTTGGGGAAAAAATAAAAAATAATGGTTTATTTAAATGTCTAGAACTAATCTACGGAGGCATGTCTCTGTCACTATTATTGTGAGTTTCAAGTCTCCTAGAGGGATTGTCCCCAAATACAGCACCAGTTGTGACATAGGAAATGTTTGGGCCACTACTGGATCCAAATAGCTCACAATATTTACACATAAACCCATGTTTGGTTTGACTGTGATATAGCCATGAGTATCGGGATTCGTATTCTTGAGAATTGAAACAGTTTTTTGCGTTTCATCTGGCTTGGAAAATAAAGTTGCAGGGGTAGATCTTATTATGGGAAATGTTTTCAACTGTGTTTCTGTACTGGGACCGGGGGACAATGTCAATTTTGATACTTCAGTTACATTATCAATGGGTAGACGATCTAGATCTGCTACAGTATTGGAAGGGGAAAGTGCGACAGCTGCCGATTGTCTACTTTCACTTTCACAATGTTCAGTGTCGATTACCTTCGAATCTTGCTGGGTTTCAACGGTTTTTGATGAATCATTCTTTAAAAATGCGTCGATGGGTTTAGTATTTGCCGAGTCTGAACGTTTTATTTTTTTCGTGTATGAACGCCAATTGTGAGACATTTTTTCTGTTTTCACGTTTACATCTAGACTCATTTATAACCCGGATAAAAATTTGACTGGTTTCCTGTAATTAATTGATAAAATACCCTACTCGCGCTAGACCGGAATCCAGTGAAATAGTCAGGTGATTATTGCCGTCAGTTGCCTGAAAAAAAATTCCATGACGTATTTATTTTATTGCTATATTTAGAATCACTGGGGTTCCCAGTTTTGTGTGTTCGTCGGGAGAGAGAGAGAGCGAGATTGTGGTACAAATTGGATAAGTGTTGACTGACCCAAAGGAAAAAATATCTTTGAGGGGAAATATTATATTTTGGGGAAAAATGATATTCTTAGAGGGGAAATAGTATTTTTTGGGGGGAAAATTCTGTTAGGGGAAGACGCCAAATATCGGCGTCACTTTCTTAGTCCCTGTACACCCTTGGAAAACTGGGCTTTATGCATGGGCGTGAAGTGTAATCCTATATAAGCTTGTGCAGTCTGCACATGGGTGTGAAGTGTATTCCTATATAAGCTTGTGCAGTCTGCACATGGGCGTAAAGTGTAATCCTATATAAACTTGTGAAGTCTGCACATGGGCGTAAAGTGTAATCCTATATAAGCTTGTGGAGTCTGCACATGGGCGTAAAGTGTAATCCTATATAAGCTTGTGCAGTCTGCACATGGGCATAAAGTGTAATCCTATATAAGCTTGTGCAGTCTGCACATGGGCATAAAGTGTAATCCTATATAAGCTTGTGCAGTCTGTACATGGGTGTAAAGTGTAATCCTATATAAGCTTGTGCAGTCTGCACATGGGCGTAAAGTGTAATCCTATATAAGCTTGTGCAGTCTGCACATGGGCATAAAGTGTAATCCTATATAAGCTTGTGCAGTCTGCACATGGGCATAAAGTGTAATCCTATATAAGCTTGTGCAGTCTGTACATGGGTGTAAAGTGTAATCCTATATAAGCTTGTGCAGTCTGTACATGGGTGTAAAGTGTAATCCTATATAAGCTTGTGCAGTCTGCACATTGGTGTAAAGTGTAATCCTATATAAGCTTATGCAGTCTGCACATGCTTATCAGGCACGATCACTTTATTTGTTTATGTTATATTTTGTTTAAAGAAAATCTCTTATTTGAAATCCAGTGTAGGCGGACATTGTTGTCCTGATTAGCCTCTGCAGACAGCATGTTGGATAATATTAAAATAAACTTTATGTATCTGCATTAAGCCCCATTTTCTCAGAGCGACTCATTTGTATTATGTAGTTGATTGTTGAGCATTTGTTGTAATATCAACTGCTTTATCATCCATTGAAAGTTAAAAGGTTAATATCTGCTTGGACTGACTACAGTCTTTTCTGGTAAACAACACATGTTCTCACACTACAAAAATATATACAGGAGCACACATTTTACATGTACTATACATAGGTAATAATCACATGACAATAAAATGCGGGGATATTATCATATTACAAATGAATTCAATTAGCACAATTACTTCTACGTTTTTGTTATTAAATAATTATTAAGAAATGTTTCAATCAGTGCATTGTCAAAAGTGTGTTTATAAGATGTTTAAACTATCCATTTTCCAATAATGCTTTTAAATTGGTTCTTTGAGGTATTTGAAAGCATTGCAGCGATTTTTTTCCTTCTTTATAAAGTACCATTAAACGGCACTTTCCCAATTACGAAAAAACTACAAATTTCCCAATTGCTGTCAAAAAAATTACCAATTTAAGGTAACAAAAAAAAAAATTTTTTTTTTTTTTGGGGGGGGGGGGGGAATGCAACATTTTGTTTTTTTCCCTATGCAGCTCTATGGTTTGAACCTAGGTAAATATAATATTGACAGCTTGAAAACACTTAGTTATCAATTTTAAAGTATTTGGGAGCATAAAATCAAATACACCAATTTCCCAATTTGAGGGTTTCACGACTCGATTTTTCCCAATTCTCAGGCTTTCACGACTCAATTTTTCCCAATTGGACCGGTACAGGTACTTTTCCCAATTGGACAAAAAAAAAATCGTTGATTGTAGTGAAGTTTTTTTAGTCGACTGTTGCTTAACTTGCTTATTTGGGTAGACTTTGCAATGGGAGTTATCCCATATGCTTATGTCATGCACAATCACACAATAAAATTATTGAAGCCAGAACTAAAATAATTGAATATGTAATTAAATAGATGAGCAAAATGCTGAGAAATTGGGCTTTATACATGTTGATAAAGTGCCGTAACTGACTAGCCTTGAATCAGGGGCACGGCTTTCCGCTTCTAGGAAAATAAAGTCTCTTCTTAACAAATATCAGGTCTAGGTGTTGTCCCTTATTGGACTGTGAGGACTTCACAGTCTAATCTGGGATGGCCTTTTGTGCTTATCAATTAAGCCCGAATTTCCCAGAAAGCACATCTATTTATAGCTAAACTTAAAGTTACCTCCCCTTGCCATTGCTGCAGGTTCAACTGGTCCAGACCTGAGCCTGTGCATGTTTGTCTGGGAGGCCACAGAAGGGACCTCCAAGGTGGGCCGTCATCTTGCCATATTCGACATCAACCGCTGGTACCACGCTCAAATGCCCGCTAATGTCAGGTGTGTAGAAGGAAAGTGGAATTTATATTGACCAGTTTTCAGAATGTTTGTCTATTTTGTATTGTAATTAATTTACCAGTATTTTTTTCTTATAACATGCACTCATAAACATGGAAATTAGAAGGGGCGCACTAGTTAGCAACTCTAATATTTGTGGTGTGCTCCTAGATTTTCTATAAAAGTCACATTTCCTCTGTGCAAAAAGTACTGAAAGAAATTTAATAGGTATTATTAAAATAAGATTTGAAGAGTTCCATGCCCTGACTAAACACAGAACAATTACAAAATGGCGGTATCCATATATTTATTTTGCAGGTATATCTCAGGGTCTGAAGATACCTGTTCCTACATTTCCTGGTACAAACTTGTTTATGTTTCAGGTTTATCTCGGGGTCCCAAGACACCTGTGCCTACATTTCCTGGTACAGATTGGATAATGCTTCTGAGAGAGCAGGCAACGATACACTGTTGGTTAGTTTGTTCTGTGTGTTTTACCTTGATTTCATAAAAAAAACGTAGCCATGGAGTTGTGGATATAGTGTATGCCTAGTGCCCAGGAGGTAACTGGTTCGATCCTCAATGTAGCAGCTTTCTTAAGATCAAACCCAATCACACCAAGTACTGGTTATCCCCAGAAAACAAACTCAAGAGCCTATAATAAGACATAGGCTTTGGATGCAATCGAGCTAAAGATAAACAGGTTTAAAAGGGAAAAAATAGATGAGTCAGTTCCTCTTCTTGGAGTCCATGGATGAACTGTTTTTACTGCACCATTTCAATTTGTGTGTACAGTCAAAGCTGAATGGCTCAATAATATGAAAATAAAGCGTGGTAAATGCATGTTATTAGCTCACCTGAGCGATAGCTCGAGGTGAGCTATTGTGATCACTCAGCGTCAGGCGTCCGTCCTTCCATCCGTCTGTAAACAATTTGTAAACATCTTCTTCTACTAAACCATTGAGCCAATTTCAACTAAATTTCATGTGGAGCATCCCTAGGTCATGGGACAAAAGAATTGTTAAACAAAATTTGATCACATAACCAAGATAGCCGCCATGACCATATATGGTAAAAACCTTAAAAAATCTTCTTGTCAGAAACCGCTCATCAGATTTTCAAAAAAATTCACAGGGATGACCTTTGAGGGCTCCCCTGAAAAAGTTGTTCAAAGAAATTTGATTCGTCAAAAAACATGGCCGCAGGAGCTCGTTGAACTTTGCATGTTTATTCGTTTTTGCCTATTTTGTGAAAACTTTCAAAAATCTTCCACATTTTTTGTCCGATCCTTTCCAAATTTGCACAGTGTCTTTATATCAATGAGGACACAAACCCTACAAAAAATGAGCATTATTGGTCCATGAAGTACAGAATTACCTCCCCTTGAATTGAGAAAATGGTGTTTATGCAATAAAGTCCAAATTTTTCATCCAATTCTTTCCAAACTTGTAAGGATTTAGCATGGTTCAAACAAGGGAAACAACTACGGTTTATGCATGTTCTTTTTATTACAGATTTGCCTCCCTTTAATTCATTCAAAATCTCATTTTACAGCAGAGATTCCAAATCTGACCTGTAAATGAGCCCCATATTTACTGCCAGTGCTATGTTACCTTTTCCCATTTGATCATTCTTAAGTATTGGTCTTGTAATGCTGCTACTGCTACTGCTACTAATACTAATACTACTACTACTACTACTACTACTACTACTACTACTACTACTACTACTTCTACTTCTACTACTACTACTACTACTTCTACTACTACTACCACTACTACTACTACTACTACTACTACTACTACTACTACTACTACTACTACTACTACTACTACTACTACTACTACTACTACTGCTAGTACTTCTACTACTACTACTAGTACTACTACTACTAGTACTACTACTACCACCACCACCACCACCACCACCACCATCACCACCACCACCACCACCACCACCACCACGTCTACTATTACTACTTCTACTACTACTGCCACTACTACTACTACTTTTACCACTACTACTACTACTACTACTACTACCACTACTACTACTACTACTACTACTACTACTACTACTACTACTACTACTACTACTTCTACTACTACTACTACTACTACTACTACTACTACTACTACTTCTACTACTACTACACATGTACTACTACTTCTACTACTACTACTACTACTACTACTACTACTACTACTACTACTTCTACTACAACTACTATTACTACTACTACTACTACTACTACTTCTACTACTACTACTACTACTACTACTACTACTACTACTTCTACTACTACTACACATGTACTACTACTTCTACTACTACTACTACTACTACTACTACTACTACTACTACTACAACTACTATTACTACTACTACTACTACTACTACTACTACTACTACTACTACTACTACTACTACTACTACTACACCACCACCACCACCACCACCACCACCATTCACAGTGACAAAAAACGTATTCACACAATGGCTGCTACTGCAACTTATAGCCCATATAGGGGGGCATGCATGTTTTACAAACAGCCCTTGTTTCTATGGGATTTTAACCACAACTGTTCATGTTTATCTTGGACACATATTTTTAGGTCACCTGTCATAAAGTGACACGGTGAGCTTATGTGATCGTGTGATGTCCGGCGTCCGTTGTGCGTGCCTGCGTGTGTCCGTGCGTCCGTCCGTCAACAATTTGTTTGTGTAGACAGTAGAGGTCACAGTTTGCATCCAATCTTGATGAAATTTGGTCAAAATGTTTATCTTGATGAAATCCGGTTTGGGATTGTATTTGGGTCATCTGGGGTCAAAAACAAGGTCACTAGGTCAAATAATAGAACAACCTTCTGTAGACAATAGAGGTCACAGTTTTCATCCAATCTTTATGAAATTTGGTCAGAATGTTTATCTTGATGAAATCTGGGTTGGGATTTTATTTGGGTCATCTGGGGTCAAAAACTAGGTCACTAGGTCAAATAATAGAAAAATCTTGTGTAGACATTAGAGATCACAGTTTTCATCAAACCTTTATGAAATTTGGTCAGAATTCTTGATGAAATCTGGGTGGGATTGTATTTGGGTCATCTGGGGTAAAAATCTAGGTCAAATAAATAGAAAAACCGTGTGTTGACAATAGAGGTCACAGTTTTTATCCAATATTTATGAACTGTGGTCAGAATGTTTATCTTGATGAAATCTGGATTGGGATTGTATTTGGGTCATCTAGAGTCAGGAACTAGGTAACTAGGTCAAATCATAGAAAAACATTGTGTAGACAATAGAGGTCATAGTTTTCATCTGATCTTAATGAGTCAGGTGAGCGATTCAGGGCCATCATGGCCCTCTTGTTTTTGGAGGATGTTAATGTATTGTAAGGCCATTTAACCAATGGAAACACAGAACTTCCATTATTCAATTTTAGCTTTGTTTTCATTTGTATGCCCCTGATAGGGTGGCATATAGCAGTCACACTGTCTTTCCATCCATCAGTTTGTCTGTCATTCCATTTTCTGGACTTTTTTACGAAATGATTTCAGATTTTGACCTCATATTTGGTGTGTGAATCTACATACATGACTTACTGATGAAGTGTGAGTTTCGCTCAGGTCCATCGATTTTTGGAAAAGTCATGGACCTTGACTTAGAAATTCCTTCTTTATTAACCTTTTTCTGGAGTTTATTTTACAAAACACTTTTAGATATTGGGCTGATTTTTTTATGTAAGTCTACCTACATTTCTATATAATGACCATTTTCCTGAATTTTTTTAAGCAACACTATCATATATTGTGCTTGGTTTGGTATGCGAGTCTACCTACATGACTTACAGATGAAGTGTGAGTTTTATTCGGGTCCATAGTTTTTTTGGCGAAGTTATGGGCCTTAGATTTTATAAATTTTGTATAAAATAGCTGCTGTGCGGCTTCAAAGCGCAGTTATTACATGGTTATGTTAGAGGACACTTTCCGCCTAAAATGGATTTTCTGAAGAAAAAAAACACACTTTTCAATGGAAAAAATGATTTAAAAGTAGTAAGTGTCGTCGTTGATTAGCCTGTGGTGACTGCACTGCCTAATCTGGGAAGTCACTTTATGCATTACGCCCGGTTTTTTCAGAACTAGACTCAATTACCCAATATGAACATGTTTCTTCCCTAGGCTGCCCACATTGTTGCTGACAGACTGCGCAAGTTTGACAGCTGTCTCCCCATGCCCCCTGAGCTGCATTTCTACCCCTCGGCCCTGGCGTTTGGTGAGTACCCTAAAAACTCAGTGACCATTTTGTGTATGTTCACTTTATTAGTAAAACTGACAATAACATGGAAAAACCAAAATCATTGTCAGTGAAATTGCGACCCTATCAAATACATTGTCTGATAATATGACAAAACCTGATAAAAATTTAATTCATGAAATAATCCAGATCTTAGAGTATTATTTATAGCGTTACCTTGCAATTCCATTTAAAGTTAAAATTCAACAAAACACTGTTGCCATTATTGATGATAAATGTGTCTAAGAATTTCATAAATATAAACATAGTGATTTTTTTTTTAATGTATAGGAAGTTTGTAGATCTCAAGAAGAAAAGTTTTCTTTGGGACATTAATTTAAGATGCCAAATCAGTAATGTGTGAAAGCTGTGTCAATTGTTCAAATGTATATAATGGAACAACAAGAGATGAGAAGTAAACAAGGTCAGCAGATGATTTTGTTTTGTATTGTTAAAAATGTTATGAGTTGTTGCCCTTAAGATAACAAGTCAATAATTGAGACCGGTACCCTGTTTCAGGCCTTTTTCGCTCCATTTTGGGAAAACGCCACACTGGAATTTTGGGAATTTCGCGTCGTGAAAAACACTATTTTGGAGGAGGGGAAAAAAAAGCAAAACTGGCTCAATTGGGAAAAATAATCGCATGTAAATAGTGTTTCTTATATTTCAAAGAAGCCGTTAACTGGTTAATAACGACTATTTTGATAACATATTATTAAAATGTGACAAAATATTATGAACATGTGTGATAAGTGCAGGTTTTTTAAATCTGATTTTGGGGAAAGGGCCTGGCCTTTTTTGAGAGGAAAAAAATTGCGCAAAACGTCAGATTTTGTGGAAAATAAGGTAAGTCTATAATAATCGCTTTAACATATTTTACTGTTTTTAAAAACAAATTAAAGGCGACAGATAATTTAATTATGCAATATTTTTCTATTTTCAACGCTAGATCAGGTTAACTTATATATTTAAAGGTTAAAAAAAAAAACTTTTGTTTTTTTTTGGAAGTGGGATTTTTTTTTTCAATTGGGGAAAAAACAACCAGATTTGCATTGGGAATGGGGACGATGTTCAGACCCGTGGCATAGGGCGGAAAAGGCCTGTGTTTACAAGGTAAAAATTGTTGCCCTTTTCAGAAACCATGTTGATATGTGTGACCAGTATCTTGTTAACAATGTCAAGAGTTGTTTGTCCTTACAGATACCAAGTTGATATTTGAGACTGGTTCCCTGTCAGCCCGGTTCCTGGGCAGTCAGAGACAGGTATTCAGGACAATGGAAGAGCAGGGACCCAGTATCCTTGTTCAACCACAGGAACTCTACAGCATGTGCATTCACGTGGGTCTTCTACCTCGCCCCGTTAGTGTAGCATCTGTAAACCCTAGCCTGGTGAGTTGGTTTGTCAGAACCCATTTTATTATTGAGCCACTTTGTGTTCTCGAGAGTGATTGCTTAGTAGGGTTTGACATACAATATGATGGTGCTAATTGTTCGAATTTAATCAATAATATACTTGTTTTCCTATTTACTGTTAAATGTAAAAGGTTTGATTTAGTATTATGAAATTACTGTTTGAATTGATAAGTTTGACAGGGGGTATATTGGAGTCGATGTTTTAGTTGTTTGGTTAGTCAGTCGACATGATACATTATAAGTTTGTGGAGACAACTTCTTTCACATTTCTCAAGCAATTAATTGAAACTTCATATGCCATCAAGATGAAGTGTAGAAGTAAAGACACTAATTTAATTACCAGTGATCCACAAGTCTATGTTATTTACCATTGAACTTTCAATATGTATGCTCTGTCTTCTTGCATCTGTATGTTTCTGTGTTTTTTTTACATTGGTCATCCTTTGATGTTTATTACAGAGCAGTCAGCGTGAGAGCATGATAAGTGTAGCACTGGAGTATAACCTTGTAGCTTTCATTAAGGCTTGTATAGTTCAGTGGGCAACTGGGGGTAAGTGTACTCAGCGTTGTTCCCATTAAAGGGATTGTTTTCTTCCTTTTTTAAGTACCAGTAAATGGCTTGTTTTCCAATCTGGGACCATTGCTAGTGATTGTATAATGATTGCTATTTATAGAATCATAATTGCTAATTATGTGTCATTATTGCTTAAAATTTCACGATTAATATATAAAATATCATGTTTCCTATTTATAATATTATCATTTCTTTTTATAATATAATCAATTAACAGCATAATAGCCAACCTGTTACAATAATTTTTTGTAAAAATGCGATTCCTTTTTCAAACCACTTTTATGTAGAACATTTGAAAGTATGTAAACTTCTGATCAATGTATGTTCACTTCCTCTTCACATGACCTGTGTACAATTTCCTGGATATGACTGACAATGCACTATGTACAAGTTGTAATCAATAACTGTTACTTATACCTTAATGATTGCTTATTTCAGAATACGACTACCAAGGCTGCACATTGAAGTTCGTGCTGGACTGGGCATGGGAAACTGTCTCCAAGTTGAAACACAAGATTGATCAAGTCTGTAAGTTCCCTACTGTCTGAAAATCTATGAAACTGGGGTGTCATTTTTTCACATATCACAGATTTCTGCAGATCTAATTGACTCGGGGGTCATTTTTAGCTTGGCTGTTTTCGGAGAAAACCCGATGTATTGTCATAGCCAGCTCATCTGCCGTCCACATACTGTTAAAACCTTTACATTGGCTCTTAAATCAAAGTGCTTCCACCTAAAACTTTGAAAGTTCATATGTAGCTGCACCTTGATGAGTTCTACATGCCACACTCATTTTTGGGTCACTAGGTCTAAGGCCAAGGTCACTGTGACCTCTAATATAAAACTTAAACATAGCACCTAAAATCAAAGTGCTTCCACCTACAACTTTGAAACTTCATATGTGCATGCATCTTGATGAGTTCTACACACCACACCCATTTTTGGGTCACTAGGTCAAAGGTCAACTGTCTTTAAAAACCTTTGACAGTTTTATCAATTTTGTCGCTAGATTGGGACCAGTTGCCTGAAAAAAATGAAACAAATCAGGGTTAAATGTATGTACATAAAGTGTTGGACTGCACTAGCTAATCTGATTCGTTACTAAATGCACTTGCATTTTGCCTGAGCCAGGGCCCTCAATCTATCAAATCTGCCGCCGAATTTCGGCGGCAGTCTCCCACCTGAAAAGTATACTTGTTTCTCCTTTTGGGGGAAAAAATTCCCCCTAAAAATTTTTTTTTTTTTTTTAGAAAGATGTGTCTCATGATTATTATATCTCAATTCTATTTCAATTTAATCTTTTCAAACATACTAAATTATGAAAAATGCAATGAATATAGTGCAAACATGTACAAGAGTAAGTAAAAAATCCCCCCAAAAGGAAAACGCCGTGAAAATTCCCCCTCCTAAGGGCTGCGGACCCCTTCCCCTAAAGTAGTGTGAGGGCGCTGCCTGAGCAAGGCTCATTTGATGTGATCTAAACAGTTTTGTCAGTTCTCTTAACCCTTTGCATGCTGGGAAATTTTTCGTCTGCTAAAATGTCGTCTGCTAAATTTCTAAAATAAGCATTTTCTTTGATTTTTTTTCCAAAGAATACTATAAGAACAGCAAACAGTTTGGATCCAGATGAGACGCCACATTCTGTGGCGTCTCATCTGGATCCAAACTGTTTGCAAAGGCCTTCAAATATCGGTTCCAGCACTGAAAGAGTTAAAATCCTGTTCCTTCAGGTGTGCCACTGTTCAACTGGTCGGGCCTCACCCTGGACCGGCCGGCAGTGCGCTCACTGGTCCAGTGCGGCCAGAAGCTTGCTCACCTTATCTGCATCTTGAAGACGTTTGCCTCCGGGACTGGTTCCATCACAGTGGCAGGGGAGGCAGAGTTGAACAGCAAGGTGCTGGTGACCAGTCTCATCTCACAGCATCTAGCGGTGGTGCTGTGGTTCTTTGGGACAGGACTGCTGCCTGAGAATGATGGTAAATATATTTGAGAATTTGAGTTGCTTGAGATGTTTTTAGCTCACTGAACATGTAGCACTGTTGGTGCTCTAGTTGGGCATGGTTATCTACCTATGTTATTTGTTATGCTGGATCATGCTGTGTGCAGCTTGGGTTGTCAACTTTCAGATCATTCTTATGGCCACATTTATTATACATTTAAACAACACTTCATCAGAAAGTTTATCTTAACAATATCCATGCAAGGTTGGAATCTGAGTCATATGCCTTAAAAATGTCCCTTGTTCAGTTCTTAGAAAAACCTCCTTAGTGCCACATGTAGTTCTCAATGTTGATAAAATTTTGTCAGAATGTTTATTTTGAAAATATCTAGGTCATTTTGAGATCTGGGTCACGTATCCGAAAACAAGATCACCAGGTCAATTAAAATAAAACACTCTAGAGGCCATATGTATGACTAAAATATGATAAAACTTATTCAGAATGTTTATCTAAAACAATATCTATGCCAAGTTAAAATTTTAGTTATATGCATCAAAAAAGTAGGTAATCAGGTCAAATCTTACCAGTACCATATAACCACTCTAAAAGCTACATTTATGACACAGTCCTGATAAACTATGGTCAGAGCATTTATATTGACAATATGAAGGTAACTTTTTGGTCAAGTGTAGTAAAAAGATAGGTCACTTGGTCAAGTCCTCTGTAATTTGAGCACATAAAACTCAGATAAGTTCTTTAATGCCACCTCCATCTCTTGTTGTTCAGAAACTTTTGTACTGGTATATTTTGTCTTTTGTTTTTGAGCCTTTTTCTTAAAAACTTCTCATGTAATGTCACAGACACTGAGGTGACTCAAGGAGGCCAGTACTGCTACCCGGCCACCAGTCTCATGTCAGCATACAAGAGTCGCAGGGAGGAGCTCGCCAGTATTCATGTGTATGTAGAAACTATCCACAATATGGAAACACTGGGCTTGATGCATGTGCACATCTTATCGTCCAAGACTTGCCTATGCAGTCAGCACAGGTTAATCAGGGACAAAACTTTCGGTTTAGACTGTTTTTAGCTCACCTGAGCACAACGTGCTCATGATGAGCTATTGTGATCGCCTTTCGTCCGTTGTGCGTTGTGCGTCGTCAACATTTACCTTGTTAACACTCTAAAGGTCACATTTATTGTCCAATCTTCATGAAACTTGGTTAGAACATGTGTCTCAATAATATCTTGGACGAGTTCGAAAATAGTTCCAGTTGGTTGAAAAACATGGCTGCCTGGGGGCGTGGCAGTTTTCCTTATATGGCTATAGTAAAACCTTGTTAACTCTCTAGAAGTCACATTTTTAGTCCAATCTTCATGAAACTTGGTCAGAACATGTGTCCCAATAATATCCTGGACGAGTACAAAAATGGTTCCGGTTGGTTGAAAAACATGTCCGCCAGGGGGCGTGGCAGTTTTCCTAATATGGCTATAGTAAAACCTTGTTAACACTCTAGAAGTCACATTTTAGGTCCAATCTTCATGAAACTTAGTCAGAACATGTGTCCCAATGATATATTGGACAAGTTGGAAAATGGTTCCAGTTTAATGAAAAACATGGCCGCTAGGGGGCGGGGCAGTTTTCCTCATATGGCTTTACTGTATAGTAAAACCTTGTTAACACTCTAGAAGTCACATTTATTGTCCAATCTTCTTGAAACTTAGTCAAAACATTTGATCTAATAATATATCTCGGATGAGTTCGAAAATGCTTATGGTCTGTTGAAAAACATGGCTGCCAGGGGCCGGAGCAGTTTTCCTTATGTGGCTTTAGTAGAACCTTGTTACCTTGTAAACACTCTAGAAGTCACATTTATTGTCCAATCTTCATTAAACTTAGTCAGAACATTTTTTCTAACGATATCTTGGACGAGTTCGAAAATGTTCCAGTTGAATGAAAAACATGGCCGCCATGGGGCGGGGCAGTTTTCCTTATATGGCTTTACTGTATGATAAAACCTTGTTAACACCCTAGAAGTCACATTTGTGGTCCAATGCTCATGAAACTTGGTCAGAATATTTGTACTAATAATATCTGGGCTGAGTTCGAAAATGGTTGAGATCCGTTAAAAAACATGGCTGCAAGGGGGCATGGCATTTTTCCTTATATTGCTATGTAGTAAAACCTTGTTAACACTCTAGAAGTCACATTTATTATCCAATCTTTATGAAACTTGATCAGAACATTTGTTCTAACAAAAGCTCGGCTGAGTCAAATAATGGTTCTTGTTTGTTGAAAAACATGGCCGCTGGGGGGGGGGAGGCGGTCAGTTGTCCTTATATGGTTATAGTGAAAACTTGTTGACGCTATATTAGCCTCATTTATTGGCCAATCTTCATGAAACTTGGTCAGAACATTTGTCCCAATGAAATATAGGCAGAGATTGAAACTGGGTCATGTGAGCTCAAAAACTAGGTCACTAGGTCAGCTTGCATTTTTTAAGAATAGTCTAGTTCCTTTGGCTCTCAGGTGAGCGCCTAAGGGCCTGATGGCCCTTTTGTTTTGTTTTGAAAGGGCTTCCTTTAAACCGAATTCCATAAAAGCCGCAAGTCCGCAGGCGCGGCTAAAATGTACTCTGCATGGTCTATGGTAGTAAAAATTCAAATTTAATACAATAAAATGAATATATGCCAATACGACTTGCAAATAAATCATTTAGTCAAGAGTGCAACTCATAGCACATCCTAAACTGTCTTAAAATGGTAAGTAACTATATATTTTCTGTAATCAAACACAAGGGAACATGGGATTAACAGCTTGATGTGTAGTATCCTATTATGTTATTGATGGTAATTCATGGTATTGTGCATTTAATGTACCATTGATATTTCAGGGACATCGGACCTTCAGACCTGTTGTTGATAGACGGGCTTGTGGAGAACATGGGGGTGTGTGAGATATGGGAGAGAGAGGGAGGCATGGCACAGTACCCCCCACCCAGCATTCATGTGAGTATGTGATGTCTGTACCCCCAGTCTAGCATTTAGCATTCATGTGAGTATAACATTGTGATGTCTGTACCCCCCATCTAGCATTTAGCATTCATGTGAGTATAACATTGTGATGTCTGTCAGGGCTAGCGCTGGCCCAAAATTTCTTTGAGCCAACCAGACTTTGTTTTTTCGGCGCACAAAAAGTGGTTTTGAAATAATAATATATACTATCAACTTGTTCATATTTCTTTTTATGACAACAAGGGCATATCACATATAATATAACATGCAGTTTTCAATATAGAAATAATTATTATGGTACTTTTCAAATTACAAACATAAATTAATGTGAACATGTACACTTAACAGTGGAGTATGTTGTCCCAAATTTGAAATCCTGAAAATTAGCCCGGGTGTCTTAGAACCAGGAACCCAACAGGAATAAAGGGCAAAGCCCCCCACCCCACCCAGAGACTTACAAATTGTTCTTTGTTATAGTCTTTCCAATTGCAATATCAAGTGAATACAATTCGAAATCATATAAACCACATCGCCTGTATTACCGCATGTGTATTTGGCATTCTATTTCTTCTATAAAGAACTCCAAAAATTAATTTAAATCAGCAACAATAATGTATCCGAAAACGACAGTTATATGAATTGTACGCGTTCTGCACTTGAAATAAAATTGGCATATCGTTTGATTGCAGAAAATGAAAATTGGTAGCCTAGCAAATACGTAATAAATATACCATTTGGTTGACATTTTTCTTTGCAATAGCATAGCTTGTGGGTAAAACAACTTAATTATCACCTTTTATTTCAAACGATAACGTCGATAATCGTCAGAAAGGTGTAACATCATCAACATGGAACTAATTATTTAATGATCATCCTTTAATTCAGATCGATAGTCGGTAGACAGGTCTAAAGTGATCAGCTGAGAAATTATTTATTGTTGCTCTTGTCATTTGTTAACCAGGTTTTCCGAAGGAAAAAACTGGTTATTAGATTGGCGAATGCGGGCGGGCTGGCTGGCGGGCTGGCGGAATAAGCTTGTCCGGGCCATAACTATGTCGTTCATTGTCAGATTTTAAAATCATTTGGCACATTTGTTCACCATCATTGGACGGTGTGTCGCGCGAAATAATTACGTCGATATCTCCAAGGTCAAGGTCACACTTTGAGTTCAAAGGTCAAAAATGGCCATAAATGAGCTTGTCCGAGCCATAACTATGTCGTTCATCGTCAGATTTTAAAATCATTTGGCACATTTGTTCACCATCATTGGACGGTGTGTCGCGCGAAATAATTACGTCGATATCTCCAAGGTCAAGGTCACACTTTGAGTTCAAAGGTCAAAAATGGCCATAAATGAGCTTGTCCTGGCCATAACTATGTCATTCATTGTGAGATTTTAAAATCATTTGGCACATTTGTTCACCATCATGGGACGGTGTGTCCCACGAAAGAATCACGTCAATATCTCCAATGTCAAGGTCGCCACGACTAAAAATAGATTTAAAAAAAAAACAAAACTTACAAACGGGGTTAATTTTTTTTGGTCATTTCAAAAGTTCAGTTTGAGTTTTCTCCCTTTATCAGATTTTTTTTTCACAATGAAAACCTGGTTTTGTGACAATTTTGTCCCTTGTTTATCTTTAAATACGACGTTTGCCATTGGCCAATAAATTGTTGGCAGACGACAATATCAACTGTGTATTCCAAGCGTCTACACATGATTGACCCAATATTATGTGTGAGCGAACTCAATGTTGATTGGCCAGCTACCACGTGCGCTTCAATAACAATAAGGTCAAGCGATGTCTCATGTTCTGGTGCAGACCAATTTTCGTTTATTGTTCAATTTGCGAACACTTTTCATGAAACAAAGAGAAAACTATAGAAAACCAGTCTGGATTTAAATGGCGGATAATTTCAATGAAGATTTGCGAGATTTTAGCATTTTTCGCAAATCAGAAATTTCTTGAGCCAATTTCTCAATATTTTCGCAAATGGCTCAAATGGCGAACGACAGCGCGAGCCCTGTCTGTACCCCCCGTCTAGCATTTAGCATTCATGTGCGTATAACATTGAGTTGTCTGTTCATGAAAAACAATCAATAAGGAGTTAAACCGTCAGACTTACTTTCAATCCCTGATATATTGCTGTCATTTTCATGCCGTTTTTATTTAGGTGAAGGTGTGTGAGGTTTGTCTTTTTTGCATATTTTGACAATTTAAAAACCTGAAAAATTTTAAGTGTTGCAACGCGAAACGATTGAATATTATGGAGAGTTTTGTTGTTATATTTTGTGATACTACAAGGATTGTTTATATTAAGTATTATTAAATACGCCACTCATTGTATAAGCACGGATGGCCGAGTGGTCTAATCGATAGACTTTTACTCCAGGGGTCAGTGGTTTGAGTCCAGTTTACTTTTTTAGCCGGATTTTTTTCAAAAAAATCTCGGCTTATAGATTGATGTTGTCGGGCGGGCGGGGGGGGCGGGCGGGCGGGCGGGGTGGCGGCGTGCTCGAAAATGTTAAAGTTCTTATTTCATGGTATAACTTTGGTATGCTTGGACCTAGAGTCTTCAAACTTGACATGAAGGTTGGCCAGGATTAACAGATGACCACTGGTCATTTCAAGGTCATTCATTTGAAGGTCAAGGTCACTGTGACCTTCAATATAAAAAATGTTAAAGTTGTTATAACTTTGGTATGCTTGGACCTAGAGTCTTGAAACTTGACATGAAGGTTGGCCATAACTAGTTAGTAACCACTGGTCATTTCAAGGTCATTCATTTGAAGGTCAAGGTCACTGTGACCTTGAATGTAAAAATGTTAAAGTTCTTATTTCATGGTATAACTTTGGTATGCTTGGACCTAGAGTCTTCAAACTTGACATGAAGGTTGGCCAGGATTAACAGATGACCACTGGTCATTTCAAGGTCATTCATTTGAAGGTGAAGGTCACTGTGACCTTCAATATAAAAATGTTAAAGTTGTTATAACTTTGGTATGCTTGGACCTAGAGTCTTGAAACTTGACATGAAGGTTGGCCAGAACTAGTAAGTAACCACTGGACATTTCAAGGTCATTCATTTGAAGGTCAAGGTCACTGTGACCTTGAATGTAAAAATGTTAAAGTTGTTATAACTTTGGTATGCTTGGACCTAGAGTCTTGAAACTTGACATGAAGGTTGGCCAGAACTAGTAAGTAACCACTGGACATTTCAAGGTCATTCATTTGAAGGTCAAGGTCACTGTGACCTTGAATGTAAAAATGTTAAAGTTCTTATTTCATGTTATAACTTTGGTATGCTTGTACCTAGAGTCTTCAAACTTGAAATAAAGATTGGCCAGTACTAGAAGATGACCACTGGTCATTTCAATGTCATTCATTTGAAGGTCAAGGTCACTGTGACCTTAAATGTTAAAATGTTAAAATTGTTATAACTTTGGTATGCTTGGACATAGAGTCTTCAAACTTGACATGAAGGTTTGCAAGCACACTTAGATGACCACTGGTCATTTCAAGGTCATTCATTCTAAGGTCAAGGTCACTGTGACCTTGAATGTAAAAATGTTAAAGTTCTTATAACTTTGGTAGGTAAAAATGTTAAAGTTCTTATTCCATGTTATAACTTTGGTATGCTTGTACCTAGAGTCTTCAAACTTGACATAAAGGTTGGCCAGTACTAGAAGATCACCACTGCTCATTTCAATGTCATTCATTTGAAGGTCAAGGTCACTGTGACCTTCAATGTTAAAATGTTAAAATTGTTATAACTTTGGTATGCTTGGACCTAGAATCTCAAACTTGAGATCAAACTTTCCTAATTGTCAATTCAAGTTCATATTTGTGACCTTAAATGTTATTGTTGTTCATGTATATGCATGCATTCAAAACATAACACAAGGTTTGCTCATGCCTTGAAAAGTACTTACATTTCATTTTGACCTTTGAACAATATTTCAGTAATTTAAGTATTGCATTGACAAAAACACGAAAGGTACTTTCCTGTCATTTAAATAAAAAATCCGGCTTCAATGCGGTCATCTCCGACCGCGGAACTCTTGTTTCTGTTTTTAAATTGTATTCTTGTTTTTTTACTGGAGCTTTTTACAACCAATGTTTACATTTATCAATATAAAGCATTTTATGACAAACTTTAATACTTGCCAAAATCTGTGAAAAGGACCCTTTAAGGTCCTGATATCTGGCAATAATTTGTAGGCCTAGATATCTAGCAATATTTTTTAGGCCCTGATATCTTGCTATCAATTTCATGCCTTGATATCTAGCTATCAATTTCAAGTCTGAATATTCATGTCTGTGACCCTGATATGTAGCAATCATTTTCCGCACTGATATATTGCTATATCAGGCCTATACATCTAGCTATAATTTGCCAGACATGATGCCTATCTATGATTTTCAAATGGTGACGCGTTACTACATGTATCATTTTGAGGCTATGATATTTTGCAGACCTGATATCTATCTATGATTTTTAACCAGGTTTTCCGAAGGAAAAAACTGGTTATTAGATTGGCGAATGCGGGCGGGCTGGCGGGCTGGCTGGCGGGCTGGCGGAATAAGCTTGTCCGGGCCATAACTATGTCGTTCATTGTCAGATTTTAAAATCATTTGGCACATTTGTTCACCATCATTGGACGGTGTGTCGCGCGAAATAATTACGTCGATATCTCCAAGGTCAAGGTCACACTTTGAGTTCAAAGGTCAAAAATGGCCATAAATGAGCTTGTCCGAGCCATAACTATGTCGTTCATCGTCAGATTTTAAAATCATTTGGCACATTTGTTCACCATCATTGGACGGTGTGTCGCGCGAAATAATTACGTCGATATCTCCAAGGTCAAGGTCACACTTTGAGTTCAAAGGTCAAAAATGGCCATAAATGAGCTTGTCCTGGCCATAACTATGTCATTCATTGTGAGATTTTAAAATCATTTGGCACATATGTTCACCATCATGGGACGGTGTGTCCCACGAAAGAATCACGTCAATATCTCCAATGTCAAGGTCGCCACGACTAAAAATAGATTTAAAAAAAAAAAAAAACTTACAAAGGGGGTTAATTTTTTTTGGTCATTTCAAAAGTTCAGTTTGAGTTTTCTCCCTTTATCAGATTTTTTTTTCACAATTAAACCTGGTTTTGTGACAATTTTGTCCCTTGTCAGATCTTGAATTGATCATTTTCAGGCCCTGATATCTAGTTACCTGTTGGACAACTGTGATATGTTGTCAAAGCACTGCCTGGTGCTGTACCTACTGCTGGACCTGGTGTCGGTAGATAGCTGTCAGGAGAATGAAAGTGTGAGTCTGACACTTTGTTTTCACACTATTATCAAACTTACGTGAAAGCATTTCCACCAATGTATAATATTTGTATATTCTTAATTTAAAAAATTGTTATAAGTATTTAACAACATTCTACTGCAGCGTTTGTTATTAAGTTATTCAACCCTACATGTATCACAACAGTTGTGACAAAAATCTGTGAAGTTTTAAGTTGAAACCCTTTTATGCTCAAATGGAAAGTGAAAATGGCAATTTGCAAACAGCATTTAACCAGAACAGGCTGCAAGTAACTCGAAGGATTTTCAGTTTCATAAAGTTGCAAATGAAGCTTTTAAAACTTGAATCTACTAAAAAGGTCTTTAATTTTATTAGATTTTCTAAAAGATGGATTATCAACAGGCCAGAATTTATATTTTAGCAGTAAAGGTAAAAAACACACTTTATTGTTTCATTTCAGTTCTTGGAGAAGGTAGGAGGATTTGCCCGCAGGTTTGGACTCCCCCCGACTCTGGTGAAGCTTATACAAGCATTCTGGCTGCTCGACCACAGGGATTTTGAGGTAACTGGGAATGAGACGCTTCCAAATAGGTAGAACATTAATCTTTACTCATGGAAACTGCTTCAAGGATTTAACAGTTTTCCTGACATCTGCAGTCAATTGTATAAATCTGGATAACTCTTATCCAACGGATAACTTTTGGTTATCTTCAATTTTATGATAAGATAACCAAAAGTTATCCGCTGGATAAGAGTTATCCAGATTTATACAATTGGCTAGATGTCCATGGAAGGAAACTCTGGCTAGGAAAAATCTGCATATGCTGTGCATTTTCTCGTATAAAAAAACATTGGATATTTTATATTCTGCTTTAAGACAAAAAACGTTGATATAATGCTTTAGAAAAAGGAATGGCAATTTTGTATTTTGCTACTATCAGAATCCCTCCTGTTGCTATGTTGTACTCTGCCATCAGAAATAAACCTGGCTATTTTGAATTCTGCTATAAATAACTGCAAACTGCAACTCCTGCTAGAACTAAATGATAATTTAATACCCTCTTTCACAACAGGAGGTAATGTATTGGATATCGTGTTCACCTAGCAACATGGAGGTTACAAGTTGGATCCCCCCTGGGAACATTCTTTAGAATTACCCCAAATAGACACCATGTACTGGTTCTACTCATCAAAAGGACAAAGGAGCATTTAAATAAACCAAAGGCTTTTGCTGTAATTGAGCTAAAATAAATAAGTAGTAACTCACAGGCAGCTATGTCCCTGCAAGTAAGAACTATCTCATTTTTTTGGAAACATTGGGAAAAGCACACATACTGTGCAATATGGTAAAAATTAACACAATAAAACTGAAAATGGGAAAATTTGCATAGTTTGATCTAAAGTTTAGGAATTATGGATCTTTTATATTGCTTCAAAATTAATCGCACAAGCCCATCTTAACATTCATTCACATTTGCTTGTGCTGAAATGTTTACTTTCAGTGCTCATTTTATTTGTTCACTTGCAGATAATGTGTTGTTTTTTTTGACAACTCTTTACTTCCTTTTGGGAATTTTTCAGAGGTCAATAGGGAAATTTGCAATTTTTCCTTGACTGGGAAAGTCTCTTAAGGGCACCCCAATAAGGAAGAAAAAAATCGCTGTATCCGTGTAATAATTGAACAGGAGGCCATGTCTCTAATGCTGGACCCTATGGTACGCGGGGAGTTCAGCAGGTGGCAGCACCGACGCGTGATCAAGTCCCTGCTGTACCAGGGGGATCCCCAGATGGCCCTGCGTTACATCACCACCCTGAGACCCGCCCTGAACACACCAGAGGAGGTGAAACTCAAACTCACCGTGCTCATGGCCAATGGGTGAGTTAGCTTGTTTTTTGCATTTTTTCCCTTTTAGAGCAGGGTCAATATAAAGGTATTGTGTGATGTCCTTCATGACCAATGGTGGAGATGTCTGATGTTGTATTTATTTTCCTTTTATTCCTTAATTTTCATTGGATTTCCTCAGTTACTACAAACACTTTAAGTGTGTATCTGAGTTGTCTCCTATCGCTTTGTTTCACTTTAATAGGTTTATGTAAGGATATTGTTTGAAGTGAGTGTATCATAGGAAGCGGTGAGCTGAGACCAAGACCCACCAAGCCAGACTTAGACTTAAGTATAAAGAGAAGACTTAGTCCCAAGAAATCTTACTTTGATTGAAGTTTGAGTTTGAATACAAGATTGCAGCAATGGTGTATATGTTTTATATGAAGAATAATGCCAGTGTTTTTTTTCACTTATAGGGGAATGGTGGCGGGGCCCATCCAAAGGGAAAAATGCGTCGTTTTTTAGGAAAAGGGGAAAATTAAAAATTCACTCTTTTATATGTAATGATATTTATTATATGAATACACATGTTTGTATGAATATAATATTCACAGCAGAATGTCTCTGTCTTTTTTCTGAAATATATATCAATGATTTTTTAACCAGGTTTTCCGAAGGAAAAAACTGGTTATTAGATTGGCGAATGCGGGCGGGCTGGCGGGCTGGCTGGCGGGCTGGCGGAACAAGCTTGTCCGGGCCATAACTATGTCGTTCATTGTCAGATTTTAAAATCATTTGGCACATTTGTTCACCATCATTGGACGGTGTGTCGCGCGAAATAATTACGTCGATATCTCCAAGGTCAAGGTCACACTTTGAGTTCAAAGGTCAAAAATGGCCATAAATAAGCTTGTCCTGGCCATAACTATGTCATTCATTGTGAGATTTTAAAATCATTTGGCACATTTGTTCACCATCATGGTACGGTGTGTCGCACGAAAGAATCACGTCAATATCTCCAATGTCAAGGTCGCCACGACTAATAATAGATTTAAAAAAAAAAAAAAACTTACAAAGGGGGTTAATTTTGTTTGTTCATTTCAAAAGTTCAGTTTGAGTTTTCTCCCTTTATCAGATTTTTTTTTCACAATGAAAACCTGGTTTTGTGACAATTTTGTCCCTTGTTCAACATTAGTTTCAGACAGTTCAGCCTTCATGCACTGTCTCAGTTTTCTTAGCCATTTTGAGTCTAAATGAGTTTTTTAAATCGATTAAATCGCAAATTTGAGCATTTTTTATCAATAAAATGGACCAAATTGGAATGTTTTATCAACAAATATTGACACAATATAGATACATCAGGCCTTTTCCTGGCCATTTTGGGAGAAAAATGCAATTCATGTGAAAAGTCCACTGATTTGGGAAAATCTTATGTAATTTAATATAACACTTTATAATAATTAGAAATCATATAAATTATAGTTATATACTTTGTTAGTTATTTATGAAATAAATTTGAGATATATTTATCATGATTATGAAACAGTTCTTTCTAAAAAAAAAAATAATTTTTTTTTACATCTGGAGGGGATTTTTTTTACAAAATGGGGAGAAAATATATACTCTTTTTTAAGGGGAATGGGGCCGAATATTGGCCCCAAAATTGCCATAAAAAACACTGAATGCCATTTGAGGTGTCAAATGTCAAGTTTTACTCAATAACAAAGAATATTTGCAATTTAACAGTTTTATGCATATTCTGTGTTCTCAGACTCTTTTTAATAAATACGTTCCCTTTTGTATTTGTAGTATATATATTTCTGTAAGTGAACATGAAGATATGATGTAAATGAGCTGTTTCTGCCTTCATGTAAGTGAACATGAATATGTGATTTAAATGAGCTGTTCCTGCCTTCATGTTAGTGAACATGAATATATGATTTTAATGATCTGTTCACTGCCTTCATGTTAGTGAATATGAATATATGATTTAAATGATCTGTTCACTGCCTTCAGGCGCATAGAGGAGGCGTTGGTGTACCAGAGGAAGTGTCGAGACAAGACCAGCATGCAGGACCTGTTGGCTCACCTGTTCCTGGGATGTCAACAGAGTGAGTATACAGAGTCGGGTTTATAATCATCCGCCAAAGACGGAGGGATATATTGGAATTGTCAGTCTGTCCATCCGTCTGGCACAATATTTTATAAGGTACATATCTCATAAACTATGAGATATCAACATGAATCTTCATGGGTGTATAGATATTAATCAGGAGAATACTCTTGCATGAAAACCATAACCCTACACTTTTTGAAATAAGTATTATGGCCCTTTTTTGTTTTTTGTATGTTGTTACTTTTCAGGGCTATATCTCAGATATGCTTCTAGATTTCCACATGAAACTTAATGGGTGTATAGTTATCAATGAGGAGACTTGCAATTTTAGGATATAACTGTATATCAAGATATTTGCACCCATCCATACACAAAATTGTCTTTAGCGGGTGATATGAAAGAATTTGCTTTTTTTCTTAACATTTAGGGAAGGTGCGTTGGGTCTTTTGGATTGTCGAAAATCATTGCTCTTTGGCTAAAATTGGGACATTGGTGTTATTTTTTGTGTGCTAAAAATAAAATACTTTAAAAATGAGAATACAAGTCTTTGTGGTATTTTATTCATTAAGGTTCAACTCATAGAGCTGAAAAGGAAAATGAACAAAATGTAAAAATGTATTTAATTAAAAAAAAATAACTTCAATTTTGAATTTTAGGCAGTCATTTAGGAAAAATGACTCAGTGTACCAATTCTCGATCAGAACCAATTCTGGAACGATTTTTATAAATTATAAAATTCACTCTTGGTGGAATCGTTCAATTTGAAATCGGGTCCCATTCTAAGTAAGTCCAATATGAATACATTCTATTGGCAAACTTCCCACTTAACAGCCTCTTCTTCGTAAACTTAACTGCAGACAAAGATTTATTGAACCAAGTAAAATTTTAATATTTTACCAGATAAATGAGTGGTCAAAATGTTTTGTTTTATAAGATTCAATCAATATGAGCGATGTTTTTATTTCCCTTTAAGGCTTTTTACTACCTTTCACTTTGTTTACAACTGTAAAATAAGCGATTACATCCTTGACCTTGCCCTGTTTTCTTTTTTTATTTTGATGGATTAGGTTGCAAACAACTAAGTTGTTTTATGGTCAATTCGTACTGAAGCCAACTCGTAACTTGGTAACATTCAACCACATTTATTAAGAATAATTTTATTCATAAATATAATACATCTATTTAGATTTTCTTTTTATTTCTTTTCGACAAATGACACGAAGAAAATGAAATAAATACTCAGTCTATGCTCTACAAGCAGCAGTTAGAGAAGTCAAATAAGGAAAAATGTTTGTCCAAAGTATCAAGAAGTATCTTTCGATTAAATGAACAAAATATATAACTAATGATTATCCACCTCAGTTGCTATGTAAATAAATTTATTTTACCAGTTTATGTGTGTGTTGCAAATGTCTGATGGCTTGCTTTAGTGAACGTTCGATAATTGGTTCCAAACGGGTTGCAAAATGTAAACAGAACCAACTTCATAATCATTTGACCCACGGTCATTTACATTTTATAGTTTCAGAAAGAGTAGTCTTTTACCTGAAATATCAGATTAAATTTATTTTAAAAACATGAAACAGTTCGACAAATTAAATAAAATCGGCAAAAAATCGTTTGAGAATTGGTGCCCTCAGGCTTTACTTTTTGACATTTAGAATAAGACCAATTGTGGCCCTAAATGTGAAAAAAGTATTGCATCCTGCAGGAAACAATGTACAATGAGTGTTGATTATGGAGCAATAATCCATTGTGTGCAGTGGTTCGTTAAGTGTGAAAGTAGGTGATCGATTTTTTATCTATTTCCCCCCAAAAAATCTGTATATTGTACTACTTTGATTTACATAAAATTCAGCAAACACGGTGGACCGCCTGCTGCAGCTACACCTCAGTGAGGAGGAGGAGCGCCACCTGGTGACCTTCTTACAGGACAGCTCAGAGCCTCACTCCCAGGAGCTGCTGGTCACACACTACCTGCAGAGGGCAAAATTTGTCGAGGCCATACAACTCAATGAGAAACTGAAACATACCATCATGGTACGAACTTGTTACTTGTTTTTTTATATTGAACTCAATGATAAATTGAAACATACCATCATGGTAATACCTTCGTACTAGTATATACAGCTCAATGAGAAACTGAAACATGCCATCATGGTACAAGCTTGATACTTGTATCATGGTAAAAACTTTGTTTCAGTATTTATATATCAATGAGGAACTACAGCACACCATCATTGATATCACATGGTACTTGTTTATGAGCCTCGCTCAGTGACACCTGATTAAAATGCATGTGCAGAGTGTCCTCCCCAATTAGCCTGTGCAGTCTGCACATCCTAATCCCGGACCACACTTTCAGCTTTTATTGTATTTTTTTGTTCAAAAAAGGTTTTTTAAAATGAAAATTTTGCTTTTTAGCTCTACTGGCCGAAGGCCTGAAGAGCTTATGTCATGGCGTGGTTTCCGTCGTCAGTTAGACTTTTTGTGGTTTACGCGATAAAGTCCACAGTTTTCATCCGATTCTTTTCAAACTTGTTCAGTGTCTTTATATTAATGAGGACTCGAACCCTATTGAAAATGGATTACATCAGAGTAAAAAGTCCAGAATTATCTCCCCTTGAATTTGAGAAAATTGTGAAATAAGGCTTGTTTATGCAATAAAGTCCACAGTTTTCATCCAATTATTTCCCAACTTGCACAGTGTCTTTATCTGAATGATGAGTCAAACCCTATTAAAATGAGCAATATCGGAGTTATAAGTCCAGAATTAAAATGAATTTTAATTCATTTTAATGGCTCCCTTGAATTTGAGAAAAAAATAAAAATTCAGTTTTTTTATATGATAAAGTCCATAATTTTCATTTAATTCTTGGAAAAGTTGCACAGTGTCTTTGTATCAATGAGGACTCAAACCCTTTTTTATGCCCCCCTTTGAAGAAGAGGGGGTATATTGTTTTGCACATGTTGGTCCGTCAGTCCGTCCGTCCACCAGATGGTTTCCAGATAACTCAAGAGTGCTTATGCCTAGGATCATGAAAGTTCATAGGTACATTGATCATGACTGGCAGATGACCCCTATTGATTTTCAGGTCACTAGGTCAAAGGACAAGGTCACAGTGACTCGAAACAGTAAAACAGTTTCCGGATGATAACTCAAGAATGCTTAAGCCTAGGTTCATGAAACTTCATAGGTACATTGATCATGACTGGCAGATGACCCCTATTGATTTTCAGGTCACAAGGTCAAAGGACAAGGTCACAGTGACTCGAAACAGTAAAATGGTTTCCAGGTGATAACTCAAGAATGCTTATGCCTAGGATCATGAAACTTTATAGGTACATTGATAATGACTGGCAGGTTACCCCTATTGATTTTCAGGTCACTAGGTCAAAGATCAAGGTCACAGTGACTCTAAATAGTAAAAGGGTTTCGGGATGAAAAACTTAAACCTTGATTAAAGTTTTGGTCCGTCCACCAGATGGTTTTCGGATAATAACTCAAGAGCGCTTAGGCCTAGGATCATGAAACTTCATAGGTACATTGATCATGACTGGCAGATGACCCCTATTGATTTTCAGGTCACTAGGTCAAAGATCAAGGTCACAGTGACTTGAAACAGTAAAATGGTTTCAGGATGATAACTCAAGAATGCTTACGCCTAGGATCATGAAACTTTATAGGTACATTGATAACAACGGGCAGATGACCCCTCTTGATTTTCAGGTCACTAGGTCAAAGATCAAGGTCACAGTGACTTGAAATAGTAAAATGGTATCCGGATGATAACTCAAGAATGCTAACGCCTAGGATCATGAAACTTTATAGGTACATTGATCATGACGGGCAGATGAGCCCTATTGATTTTAAGGTCACTAGGTCAAAGGTCAAGGTCACGGTGACAAAAAACATATTCACACAATGGCTGCCACTACAACTGACAGCCCATATGGGGGGCATGCATGTTTTACAAACAGCCATTGTTAAAAAGAGCAATATTGAAGTAATAAGTCCAGAATGACTTACCGTTGAATATGAGAAAATTTTGAAATCCCACTTGTTTACGCAATTAATTCCACAGTTTTCATCAAATTATTTCCAAATTTGCACAGTATCTTTATATCAATAAGGACTTGAACCCTATTGAATATGAGCAGTATTGGAGAAATAAGTACACAATAATCTCCCCTTGAATTTGAGAAAATTCTCCTTGTTTGTGCAATTAAGTATACAAATTCCATCTTATTCTGTCCAAACTTGCACAGTGTTTATAGCAGTAGAGCGATTCAGGCCCTCATGGGCCTCTTGTTTTTACAAAGCTAATCCACTGCTTTGTTATTAATAAGCTTATTAAACTATGCTGAATCTTTGATTATGATTGCTGGGGTTAATGACACAACTCCTCAAATTTAGTAAATTTTTCCCTTATTCAGTCCTGGGTTTTTCAAGATGTAACTTACTTTAGAGGGGAATTTTAATGATATTATAGGGAAAAAATGATGTGCCTTTTGAACAAGGTAATGTTTCCAAAATCTCGGTACCAAATTCAATTAAAAACATCACTGATGCTGTCATCATTTACAGACAGAGGGATGTTCAAAGGCCCGTGAGCGCGCCTCTGCAAGGAATGCAATTGTGGAGCGGTACGCCAGTGTGCTGCCCAGTGTACAGAGGAGACTGCTCTTTGAACAGGTCCATGTTCCGAAGAAGAATACACAGTGGAGGAGGGAAGGTGAGAGATTACAGGCTGGCTACATCTGTAATACTCAAAAGTGAACATCTTAAAGCTTTTTTTTTATGCCCCTGGATCGAAAGATTGGGGGCATATTGTTTTTTGCCTGTCTGTGTGTCATTCATTCATTCATTGTGTGTGTCCCAAAACTTTAACCTTGGTTCAAGTTTTGCAATAACTTTTGCATTATTGAAGATAGCAACTTGATATTTGGCATGCATGTGTATCTCATGGAGCTGCACATTTTGAGTGGTGAAAGGTCAAGGTCATCTGTCAAGGTCAAATATATGGCTTCAAAGTGGCGCAATTGGGGGGCATTGTGTTTCTGCCAAACACATCTCTTGTTTATCCTTGAAAATAGAGTGGAATTTTGGATTCATTCTTTTGGTCAGGGAGTGTGTTGATCTTTTTGCATAAAATGTTTAGTTGAAGTGATTTTATAGAAGCTTGTATTAAATATGTCATCATAATTTAATTTGCATGACACTTTTGCATCCCCTGAAATCCAAACATTCTTGAGTTTTGGGCCCTTTAGGTGATGATATGTTCACCAAATGTCAAGTTAACAGTGCAACATTATTTTTCTCAGTGTTAGGGATAAATTGAGCCATATTGTAGGAAAATTGGATATAATGCATGTGGTTAAAGTGTCAGTTTGCACAGGCTAATCTGGGAAGATACTTTTTGCCTCAATTGGATTTTAGATAGATTTTGTTTAAATCAAAAATTGTTGTGTTTTTTTAAGTGTCATTCCTGATCAACCTTTTAGCATTGTTAATGCTACTATGGTATGGCACTCAATGCACATGCATGAAGCTCAGTTTTCCAAGAACAAAACTCAATTATTAAAAAAAAAAAAGCTAGACTACACCCTTTTCTCAAATCAAGACAAAAGTCCTGTAAACGACAAATGTTCTACGTTCTCCAGTGCGACGACCCAACCCCCTGTCCACAAAGATCACCCAGTGCCGTGGTAAGGTGACCTCCCAGTCCACATACATCATGACCATCATGGAGACTCTGGATGAAATGGAGGACAAACTGCCTGGGTACAAACTGAACCCTTTCCAACTCGGAGGCAAAGTGAAAATGGCTGTGTGCAAACAGCATAAAACCAGAACAGCCTGCGAGTAACTTGCAGTCTGTTCAGGTTTTATGCTGTTTGCTGCTCATCAGTATCTTAAGGGTTGGAAATGAAGCCTTTCAGACTTTAATGTATTAAAAAAGGACTTGAATTTCATTGTATTTTCTAAAGAACTTCAAGTACGTCAAAATGCGTTAAGGGGTAAGGGTTAACTCGTTCACATTTCAGTTGGATTTTTTGGTCAAGTTTGGACCTTTACTTTTGCCCCATGATTCCCGATATTAAAAGTATAGAGTTTTTTTTACAAATTACAGCTTTTAATTAGCAACTCAAGGTTTAAAAGGGCCTTTTCACAGATTTTGGCATGTATTGAATCTTGTCATTAAATGCTTTATATTGATCAATGTAAACTTTGGATTTATAAAGATCCAGTAAAAATAACAAGAATAAAAATAAAGAAAGAAACAAAAAGTAACACTCAATTTGGCTTGAACCACTGACCCCTGGAGTTAAAGTCTATATATTGTAATAGTTTTTTTTACATTGTAATAAATTTGCAACATTTATTTCATCTTCATATCTCCTGCCATATGTAATACTGAAAACACTTATACTCAATTTAAGTCTACAAGTAAGCAGAAACACACACCAATTTCCCGATTTGTCTCAAACAATGTGATGTTTCCCTATCCAAAGTTCACTTGTCCCATTCTCAAAATGGTGAACAAACACACTTACATAACACAAATACTGTATAGAGCATTAATATCTCGTCAGACTTTAGCATGAGAAAATGATGGTATTTAATATCACACCAACACTTATAAAATGAAGTACATACAATGGATATTTTTCACCTAAACATACACTCATAAGGGAAAAAAGGAAAACGTTTTATTCCTAAGTGATCTGGAAATTTGTGTTGGCAGTTTTTGTCTTTCATAAAAGCCCATGTAACAATGTAATACACATTTTAATTAATTAAGAAGACTTTAAATGATAACTGCTCATCATCATGTTTTGTCTTTCAGTGATAGACCTTTGGACAAGTCTGTTGGTCCATTCATATGTACTCCTGTAACTCCTGCGCGCAACTCTGTCAGGTATGTGGAATCATAATACACCCTTATCATTCCTGACTGTGATTGTCTGTTAAAAATATGTTCCTATCCCTTCATCATGTTTACATGCCTTGATGTTTGAAGATAAGATACTCTTGCCAGGTTATAATTTTTAATGTATACAGCATAATTATAGGCCTTTAACTATTAATACAAGTATGACATTTAAGTGCATTTTTGGTAGCTGTTTGTTTAATGTTCTTTATATTACAACTTGTTAATTATTTAAAATACAAACTAGCAACAATCAGCGTTCAGAAAAAATTACATATAAGAAAAATATCAAAGCAATTTAGGTTCAAATTATTTGACTGCTATCATCGATTTCACATTCCCTGTTTGTTCTTCTGCCCCTTCCAGGGACACCCCGGTGACCATCTACCCAGAGCTGACAGAGACCCTACACACGTCCCGCGGCCCTTACCTGCTCAACAAGTCTCTGACCATGCTGTATGGGGCTGAGGTGCAGACTCCCACCAAGGGAGATAGAGGGTAATTGAGCCTCTGCGAAAATGGGGCTTAACCCTTTGCATGCTGGGAAATTTGTCGTCTGCTAAAATGTCGTCTGCTGAATTTCTAAAATAAGCATTTTCTTCGATTTGTTTCACAGAATTCTATCAGAATAGCAAACAGTTTGGATCCTGATGAGACGCCACGTTCTGTGGCGTCTCATCTGGATCCAAACTGTTTGCAAAGTCCTTCAAAATTCGGTTCCCGCACTGAAAGAGTCAATGCAGATGCTGATAGTGTTTTTTCAAATTAGCCTGTGAAGTCTGCACTTCTGTGCTTAAAAAGAGACTATTTTAATGAAAAATGTGTATTATTTAGTTTAACCCTTAACCTCACAGATACACATTTTGGTGTATTTATAGTCCCTTTAATAATCGAATTGTATAAAAAGTCCTTTCTTAGTAGATACAAGTTTTTAAGGCTGTAATCCTAACCCTAAGATACTGCTGATGAGCAGCAAACATCATACAATTTGATCAGGCTGTTAGTAACTTGCAGCTGATGAGCAGCAAACATCATACAATCTGATCAGGCTGTTAGTAACTTGCAGCTGATGAGCAGCAAGCATCATACAATCTGATCAGGCTGTTAGTAACTTGCAGCTGATGAGCAGCAAACATCATACAATCTGATCAGGCTGTTAGTAACTTGCAGCTGATGAGCAGCAAACATCATACAATCTGATCAGGCTGTTAGTAACTTGCAGCTGATGAGCAGCAAACATCATACAATCTGATCAGGCTGTTAGTAACTTGCAGCTGATGAGCAGCAAACATCATACAATCTGATCAGGCTGTTAGTAACTTGCAGCTGATGAGCAGCAAACATCATACAATCTGATCAGGCTGTTAGTAACTTGCAGCTGATGAGCAGCAAACATCATACAATCTGATCAGGCTGTTAGTAACTTGCAGGCTGTTCTAGTTTGATGCTAGTTGCATTTAGAAAATTTCAATTAGAAATGACTCTGAAAGGTTTTGAAGTTTTGTGTGTGACACAACTAATTGTAAATCATAAAGTGTCATGTTTTTGCAAGGTTTACAAAATGTCTTCTAATTTTTGGACAGATATTATTTATGCCCGTCTTCCAAACAAATGGGGCTTTTATGCTTTTCATCTGTCTGCATGTCATTTGGTAGGTCTGTAGACCATTTGTGCTGAAATATATATATATATGGGAACATATTGAAAAACAGTCATGCAGCCTGTTATGAGGGTCACTTACGATGAACCCTCTAACAGCCAGTTTGTTTAAAAATATTGTTATTTCCATGGCTGGCTGATGTTTATCTATAAGGGACAGACAATATAAAAATGTTATGCATATTTGTTTGATTGAGAGAGGTGGGACATTAATGGTTCACAACTATCTCTTGTTGCAATAGTAATGCCTTTTTTTGGTGATTTATTTATTTTGCACATGTGCATTTACATTTTACCCATGGTATTGATTGTCATAGCCAGCTCGTCGTGTCGTCCGCCGTCCGCTTAAACCTTTACATTGGCTCTAAAATCAAAGTGCTTCCACCTACAACTTTGAAACTTCATATGTAGATGCACCTTGATGAGTTTTACACGCCAAACCCATTTTGGGGTCTCTAGGTCAAAGGTAAAGCTCACTGACCTCTAAAAAAATAAATTCTGACAAGCTTTCATTTATTCAAAACTGCACCGCAGCCGAGCGTTGTCACCCGTTACGCGGTGCTCTTGTACTAATTTTCTTCCTGCCTAATATTGGTAAAACGCTCCAGTTATTTACTTTTTATAAATTAGGCAGTCTTCTGTTTGCATTTCATAAAACAGGATGACTGGGTATGCTTTTTGTCCCGTACCGATTTCATCAGAGGGGACTTATGGTTTGCACTCTGTGTGTCTGTCAGTCAGTCTGTCTGTCAGTCCGTCAGTCTGTCACACTTTTCTTGATCCTGCAATAACTTTTAAAGTCCTTCATATTTTTTCATGAAACTTGAAACATGCATAGATGGCAATATGGACATTATGCATGTCATTTCATTTTGTTCCTACGTCAACAATTCTGGTTGCTATGGCAACAAATAAAAAAAATATATAAAAAAATCCGACAATGGTGGAGCCGGTAGGGGACATATATTGCTTGGCAATAGTCTCGTTTTTCATAATACAACATGACTTCTTTTTACTGTTTATACAACAAAATGACTTCTTTTAAATGTTCATACTACAACAATTACCTTTTTAGCTCATCTATTTTTTGAAAAAAAATTATGAGCTATTGTCATCACCTTGGCGTCGGCGTCCGGTTAAGTTTTGCGTTTAGGTCCTTTTTTCTCAGAAAGTATCAATGCTATTGCATTCAAACTTGGTACACTTGCTTACTATCATGAGGCGACTGGGCAGGCAAAGTTAGATAACTCTGGCGTGCATTTTGACAGAATTATGTGCCCTTTTTATACTTAGAAAATTGAAAATTTTGGTTAAGTTTTGTGTTAAGGTTCATTTTATTCCTTGAGTATCAAAGCTATTGCTTTCATACTTGCAACACTTACTAACTATCATAAGGCGACTGTGCAGGCAAAGTTATGTAACTCTGACTGGCATTTTGACAGAATAATCTGCCCTTTTTATACTTAGAAAATTGAAAATTTGGTTAAGATTTGTGTTTAGGTCCACTTTATTCCTTCAGTATCAAAGCTATTGCTTTCATACTTGCAACACTTATTAACTATCATAAGGGGACTGTGCAGGCAAAGTTATGTAACTCTGACTGGCATTTGGACGGAATTATGGGCCCTTTATACTTAGAAAATTGAAAGTTTGGTAAGTTGTGTGTTTTGGTCCACTACCCCTAAACTATCATAGATATTGCTTTCATACTTGGAACACTTGCAAACTATCATAAGGGGACAGTAAAAGGACAAGTTGCATAACTCTGGTTGTCATATTTACGGAATTATGGCCCTTTTTTACTTAATAACTTTGAATATTTTGTTATTTTTTGTTTTATTGCACTTTACTTCTTAAGTATCAAGGCTATTGCTTTCAAACTTCAAATACGTGCTTACTATCATGAGGGTACTGTACCTGGTAAGTTGAATTTTACCTTGACCTTTGAATGACCTTGACTCTCAAGGTCAAATTATTAAATTTTGCTAAAATTGCCATAACTTCTTTATTTATGATTAGATTTGATTGATACATTGACAAAACAACTCTTATCTGACATACCACAATAGACTCCACCCAAACCATCCCCCACGCCCTCCCCCCCTCCCCGAATCCCCCCCCCCAATTTTTTTAATTATTTTTTTAAAGTTCATCTCACAAATGACCACCACACCCTCACACTATACCCCCCCACCCCACCCCCCCCCCCAATTTTTTTTTTTAAACAGTTAAAAAACAAATATTTATTTTTATTATTTTATTTTTGATATACCGTCCAACCATGGCACCCAAGAATCCCCTCCCCCCACCCCCGATTTTTTTTTGTGCATTTTTTTTCGCATTTTTGGAAGATAATGTAATAAATGACCACACCACCACACTATACACCCCTCTTCACTCCATCCCTCCCTCCTTTGTGATTGAAATTGAGAGTCCCTTCACCTTTAAAAAGAAAATAGATGAGCGGTCTGCACCCGCAAGGCGGTGCTCTTGTTTTACTTTTCATACAACAAAATGACCCCTTTTCAATGTTCATGCAACAAAATCACTGTTGTTAATTTTCATACAACAAAATAACTCCTTTTTTCTCCTGTTCCCGCCTTTTCAGGAGTCGCTTTGTTTCCGCGGCCTGCATGACATTGCTGCAGACTCCGACAGTCAAGAAAATGACGCCAAGGAAATCCAGTTTGTCGACAGGCAAGGCAGTCACTCCACAGTCCATACTGAAAGTGCGCAACATGATCTCCAACACATCCCCTAGCCCGCACAAAACTAGCACTACACCAAACTCACTTGGTAAATATAGTATAGTATATAGTTAAGAGTTATTTATATATGCTTGCATGCATTGAAAGCCTTGGACATGTGTGGACATTCTTCAGTCTCAAAAAGAATAAGTACTTGTTTTTTCTAGGTAGAACCTTTGAATGCTTTCTGTTGGAGAGATAAGCTTGGACTCCCCCCCCCCCCTCCCGTCCTGTTTCACCATTGTTCATTTTGTTGAGCTCATTAGGAGCAGAGTTTGATAAGTACTGAAAAATAAAAAAAAAGAATCAAAACAGTTAAGTTTCTTTGAGTCATAGGTAAGCAACCTTTGCCCTTCGTCTAACTTGTTTCCTGCTGATATAAACTTGTTAAGTCTGATACCAGCATAAACCTCTGTCTATGTGCATTCCAGAGTTGGAGGGCAGCGGTCGCAAGGCCCCCCGTAAGCTGGGCTATGGCTCAGGCTCCGGGACCCCTCTGTCTAGCATTCCCCGACATCTGGCCACCGAGATGAGCTCACTGCCTGCCACGCCCAAGTGAGATACTGCATGGCTTCTCTGCCCTTTCTTTTATAGCGAAGCTTTTTCATTAATTATTTGAGCATAGATCAATATTTTGATCTTTTATCTCATCTGGGTGTAAAATTGTTTTACATGTAAAAAGAGCCATTGTTTGTAAAATACTTATCAAACATGCTAAAAGAGAGAGAGAGAAGAATTAAGAAGAAGCATTTAGATATTGTTAAGTCTGAATTTAGCCAATTTCAACTGTAGTACTTATTTATATACTGTAGAATCATTTACATTTGTTGGCGAAACATTTTGTGGTTTTCCAAATATTGTCTTTAATTTCTGATTTTGAAAAAAAGGAGGAATTTAAGTTAATCCTTATCAGGTGTTTGTGTAAAGTTCGAGAATCGGTCAAACCATGAAATCAAATAATCATGATTTTTTAAAACTGGTAAGCATCTGTTGCAGCTATCACTTCTGTCAATTTCAGGTCAGTGTCCTTTGCAGAACCAGACGATACAGAGGTCGGAGTGACACCAAAGAATACAGGGTCATTGAAACCTTCCACTCCAAAGTCTGTCTCGTTTGCTGACAAATCCATCTCCACGGCAACCAAACTGCAGCTCCTGTCAACACCCAAGCAGTTGAGATTTGCAAGTGAAAGGTCACTGCCAAGTTCAAGGTCACCAGAGGGTTCAAGGTCAAGGTCATTGGAAGACAGGAGCCCTACTCCTGAAAGGTGAGTTGTTCTTGTACTGGTTTGCCAAGTTTCTTGACATATGTTTATTAATTTATATATGTGAATTGTTGTGCAAAAGTAACAAACTAAGTTTATTGAAATTAAATGAAATCGCCGTGATTTATCAATTCCCTGGTCACATTTTCTGAAGATTTTATTTTCACTGACTGGTTCCTTATTTTGAGTTGTTGATACATACCTTGATTTGAGTAGACACAAAAACTTGAAAACATGTCCAGCCAGCCAGCTTGTTATTTTCACCATAGCATACATAGACATTTGTTTCAATGATAGCCCCGAGAAGTCTCCAAAGTTTGCATTGCATTTGGACCATCTCCACCGCAAGCCCCTTCATGAAGAAGAGTCCCTGGTTCGTGCAGATGGAATCAGCAGACCTCCAGGGCCAGTGTGTGGAGAAATGGAGAGACGGACGGAGCCAGTGGGTGGAGAAATGGAGAAACGTATGGAGCCAGTAGGTGAAGAAATTGAGGAACGGACTGAGCGAGTGGGTGGAGAGATGGAAGGTGAAGAGGAGTTTGTGCTACAAGTTGAGGAGAGTGATGATGGAAACATTAGTGATGGTATGATTTCATATTTAATTTCTGTTCTAATTCAATTGGTTCGCCTGTTACCATACTCAGATTTCTGCTCTCTTGGTGATCTTCGAGAACTTTCTTGAAAAAGTCTTCTGGAATGATATGGGCCGTGCTCTGTGAAAAGGGAGTTTAATGCATATGTGTAAAGTGTCGTCCCAGATTAGCCTGTGCAGTCTGCATATGTGTAAAGTGTCGTCCCAGATTAGCATGTGTAGTCTACAGTATGTGTAAAGTGTCGTCCCAAATTAGCCTGTGCAGTCTGCAGTATGTGTAAAGTGTCATCCCAGATTAGCCTGTGTAGTCTACAGTATGTGTAAAGTGTCGTCCCAGATTAGCCTGTGCAGTCTGCATATGTGTAAAGTGGCATCCCAGATTAGCATGTGTAGTCTACAGTATGTGTAAAGTGTCGTCCCAGATTAGCCTGTGCAGTCTGCAGTATGTGTAAAGTGTGGTCCTAGATAAGCCTGTGCAGTCTGCATATGTGTAAAGTGTCGTCCCAGATTAGCATGTGTAGTCTGCAGTGTGTAAAGTGTCGTCCCAGATTAGCCTGTGCAGTCTGCAAATGTGTAAAGTGTCGTCCCAGATTAGCCTGTGTAGTCTGCAGTGTGTGTAAAGTGTCGTCCCAGATTAGCCTGTGTAGTCTGCAGTATGTGTAAAGTGTAGTCCCAGATTAGCCTGTGCAGTCTGCATATGTGTAAAGTGTCGTCCCAGATTAGCATGTGCAGTCTGAAGTTGTCCCAGATTAGCCGGTGCAGTCTGCAGTCGTCCCAGATTAGCATGTGCAGTCTGCAGAGGCTTATCTGGGATGACACTTTCCGCTTTTTTGATATTTTCTGGTTAAAGAAAGTCTTTTTTAGCAAAAATGCAGATTTGGCAGACTGCACAGGCTAATCTGGGAGGACTTTTTGCGCACATGCATTAAAACCCCTTTATAGTACATTTATGTTGTCTATGAACATTCTCAACGCACTTGCTGCCATCATTTGTAGCGAGGCTGTTTTCGGAGAAAACCCGAGGTATTGTCATAGCCTGCTCGTCGTCCTCCGTCCGCCTGCGTTGTGCTAAAAAGTTTACATTGGCTCTAAAATCTAAGTGCTTCCACCTACAACTCTGAAACTTCATATGAAGATGCACCTTGATGAGTTCTACATGCCACACCCATTTTGGGTCACTAGGTCAAAGGTAAAGGTCACTGTGACCACTAGAAAAAAAAAAAATTCTGACAAGCTTTTGCAGCCGAGCGTGGCACCCGTTATGCGGTGCTCTTGTTATGTATTGAAGTCAGGGCTCGACATTAAAGGTAGTCCGACTGTCCGGGACAACCAAATTGTTAGTCTGGACAAGTAAATAAAGAATTTGCTAGTCCGACGGGACAAGTGGTCATTATAATTGTAGAACTTAGAAAAAATGCCTTTAGAGCCATTATTTCTGTGGAGATATCACTCAAGTTTTCCGAGTATATTTTGTATACGTTTAATCGTCAAAGCCCGAGATATTCCGATAGTTCCATGTGATGCATGTACTACACTGTACTGTTCACAAGGGAAGCAACCCTTAACATGTTTTTTCTTTGCCAAGATGACAAGAATATTCTCCCTTGTAAAGAATATGCATTTTACAACACCGGTACACACAGATCTTACAGATCTTAAAGGGATCTTTTCACGGTTTGATAAATTGACAAAATTGAAAAAAGTTGTTTCAGATTCTCAAATTTTTGGTTTAGTTATGATATTTGTGAGGAAAAAGTATTACTGAACATTTACCATGGTCTAATGTAGCTATTATATTCATCTTTTGACGATTTAAAAACCTAAAAATTATAAAGCGTTGCAACGCGAAACGATTGAATAATTTGGAGAGTTCTGTTGTTGTCGTTTAAATTTGTGAAACTACGAAGATTGCTAATATAAGGTATAAACACGCATCTTGTGTATGCTTGGCAGGATAGCTCAGTTGGCTTATGCGTTTTTACTTCAGGATTCCGGGGGTAACTGGTTCGAGCCCTGCTGGTTACTTTTTTTTCCTTTTTTTGAATTTTATTTTTAATTTTTAACTGGAGCTTTTAAAATTAAATGTTTACCTTTATCAATATAAAGCATTTAATGACAAACTTCAAAACACGCCAAAATCTGTGAAAACGCCCCTTTAACGTTGTGACGTCATCTTTATGTATAGAATGATGTTGTTGCTTAAAATATCAGTTAAGTACTGTACATATACATCACTTTTAACATTTCTGTTTTATGGTGGCAACACAGAATTTTTTGTCAGTTATTATGGCTTTGCATAATGTTTAAAAATCAATAATCTTGAGTTTTCCTGTTATTCTAGTCAGTTCTTTTTGTATTGAAATTGCCTACAATTATGTTTACATGTATTTTGAACGATTCAATGATATGAGCATTTTGTATTATTTCATTATTTTGCAAAGTACTGAGCAGAATAAGATATAATGTTCAGGACAAGTTTCTTTTTGGTCAGGACAAGTGAAATTATGGTCTACTTGTCCGACTGGACAAGTGGCTTCAAAAGTTAATGTCGAGCCCTGATTGAAGTAGTCATAATATTTTACGAAGACTTATTTGAATGGGCCAGTCAATCACTATTGACAAAGCTTCCACTGGGAGCATTTGGGTTTATTGAATGCAACATCTTGTTTAAGCTGCAGTTCAGGTTGTCTTTGAGCAGGATTGTTACAACCCCCTTCTTCCTACCTTGATGATTGATTCTAAACACCTTGTATCCTCTGATCCTGAAGGGCATCCACTCTTTCAGGTGTGTTTCCTTTATGCAGCAGATGTTGATACTGTGTACTATACAGTCATAATTCTGCTCTTTTCAGAAAATGTAGAGGAAATGGAAGGCAGTTTTGATACTCCGGCAACCTCCCCTGCCTCTATGGACCTGTCCTACGCTTCCATGGTGACTGTGAAAGAACATCGTCTTGCCTCTGTAGGTTCATCCATCACTCCGGAGCACAGTCCAGTGAAGTCCCTGAGCTCACCAGTCAAGTCCGGCCCGTCATCTCCTACAGTGAAGGTCTCCAAGTCTTCCATCTCCCAGTTCTCCGTGGCTGAAAGCAGACAACAGTCCGCTGAGAGTTCTAGGGCCCGATCAAGTGTAATGATGTTTAATGGGACTGAGCGAACTGAGGCAACATCAAGCGATCAAGGACTAGGTGTGAACAATTATTATTATTTACATTTATTTTAAATATTCCTTGAACATATTTTATATATTTCATTGATTGCAACAACATGCTAAAACAATTCCATAAACAGCTAGACACATTGTGAACATGGGAGATAAAAAGGAGTTCATTGTTAAAGATCTGTAAAGTTCATCCATTTCGAGATAATAATATTTCTCTATATAATACTATATAAATGTATTTTTTGTAATGATTTTGTTTAACACTGAAAACTGTAAAGTTTATGTGTTATAAATTCTGTTCTGTTTTGTTCAGTGAAAGCTGGACCAGTCAATATAGACCTCACGGGGGCTTCGGAAGATGAGGACATGGACATGGGACATGGTGGATTGAGGTCTCCCAAAAACGAGCCCAAAGCCACACATGGGGAAATATTTAAAGACTATGAGGAGATTAATCCTCCGGGTGAAATCGAGGATGAATCTATGGAGGATAGAATTTCTGAAGATGAAGATGAGAGTGGGAAGATTATTGGAAGCCAGTCTGAGCCTGTAAGCAAATGGAGTCAGTCCCCTGTCAAGGTTGAGGTAGAGGACTCTACTGTGGTCACTCGTCCATCGAATCTCCTTGGGGCGGGCCCTGTCCAGGTAAAAAACTAGAATATTCCTGTTTGCAATCTGTTCACTCAGGGCTTTTTCCTGCTTAAGCAAGAGCCTAATATAGGCCCCTTCTCCCAAGAGAAGGGCCTCTGCCCTTAGAGAATTTCTTGAAAGAAAATGATTTATTGTCACCCAAATTTCAAGCTTACTTTTGGAATTTTATTCCATGTTTTCAGCTGTGTTGATAATATTTTCCCCCAAAATATTCTGGGTCATCAGGCAGCAACATGGCAGATATATCAAATGAATCAATCTTACAATAGCAATTTTGTTTTCATATAATTTAGCATATTGGTATTCTTTTTATGCCCCCAAAGGGTGGCATATGGTTTTGAACTGTCAATCAGTCTGCTGTCTGTCCGAAAACTTAATGTTAGTCATAACTTTTGCAATATTGAAGATAGCAACTTGTTATTTGTCGTGCAAGTGTATCTCATGGAGCTGCACATTTTGAGTGGTGAAAGGTCAATGTCATCCTTCAAGGTCAAAGGTCAAATATATGGCTTCAAAGCGGCGCAGAAGGGGGCATTGTGTTTCTGACAAACACATCTCATGTTCTATATATTATTTGAATGATTAATTCTCAACCATGTTGTATCCATACTGTAGTTTAAAATTAACTGCATTCACCATCATTGTTGTCTGTCTCTTTTTACACAAACGTGTCACACAAAGATATGCTACACTTTTCAATATACAACACTAATATTTGCATACATTGTTTCTCCTGATATAAAGTTCTGAATGTGCATTGTTTATTATTTAATGTTTAAAAATGCTAAAGTTATGCCCTTTTTTAACGCTTCTTTAACATATTAATTTCAATTTGCTTGTGCCCTTTCTTAACGCTTCTTTAACATTTTAATTTCAATTTGCTTCATTTTTTTGGACACTTGAAGATTTTTTAATTGTTTCTTGTGGGAAAAAAATTGAGACACAAAATAATATCTAAAAACAGTTAGTAAAGTTAGAGACATTTGGTCATTTATCATGTTTTGATATGTACACTTTATATTATTTGTTACCAAATAATTTTTTAAAGCTGATGATTTAAGATTTTTTTATTTTGGTGCGAACCATTATTGGAGAAAACAGATCTTCCTTACCTATTTTGTACCTATTGAACATAAAAGAGGAAACCATATATTCTATACACAAATTTATACTTCACTGCAATGCTTGAAACTGCAAATAAAATAGTTTTCCTTAAAATATGGCCGTATTTATGGGTTTAATTTTGACGGTTTAAAGTTTACATGCATAATGGGTTTCGCATTTTGAGCACTTATGCAATTCAATGTAATGTTTAATCATTTGATATGTTTTAAAAATAGTTATACATAAAATTACATCAAAGGTGCATTTTGTCCATCCATATAAAGATTAACATCTCGTATACTATGCATATGAATCTGTTATTATTTCACCAATATATTATTTTTTTTCTTGAATGGCTGTCTTTAACGCCTTTTAAAATTGCAACTTATGACTCGGTGTTTCATAAGATTATCATATTAATTATCACTATAATTGACACAGCAGACAGTTAATTTACTTACAATGCCACTATGCCCAAATGTGTGTAAACGTTGTCAATTGTGCATTGCTATGTACCCTATAAGGATGATGTAACGGTCCACTGTTTGCTTCTTTTAACCATAATCCTGTTGTGAAACATATTTTTATGCTCCCCATATATATATATATATGGGGAGCATATAGTTGCCAGTTTGTCCTTCCGCACTTCCGTACGGTCACACTTTTGTTAGTTTCACATAGCACCTTCAATACTTTACCGATCTCTTTCATATTTGGCATGTAGATACCTTGCATGGACCTCTACCTTTTGATGACGTTTGAGGTCACTGGGTTCAAGGTCAAGGTAACCAAGGCTAATAATAGACTTTTGTTACAGTTTCTCATAGCACCTTCAATACTTTACCGATCTCTTTCATATTTGGCATGCAGATACCTTGCATGGACCTCTACCTTTTTAAGAACGTTTGAGGTCACTGGGGTCAAGGTCACCAAGGCTCATAATAGACTTTTGTTAAAGTTTCTCATCGCACCTTCAATACTTAACAGATCTCTTTTATATTTGGCATGTAGATACCTTGCATGGACCTCTACCTTTTGATCACGTTTGAGGTCACTGGGGTCAAGGTCAATGTAACCAAGGCTAATAATAGATTTTTCCGTCACACTTTTGTTACAGTTTCTCATAGCACCTTCAATACTTTACCGATCTCTTTCATATTTGGCATGTAGATACCTTGCATGGACCTCTACCTTTTGATGACATTTGAGGTCACTGGGGTCAAGGTCACCAAGGCTAATAATAGACTTTGTTACAGTTTCTCATAGCACCTTCAATACTTTACAGATCTCTTTCATATTTGGCATGTAGATACCTTGCATAGACCTCTACCTTTTGATTACATTTGAGGTCACTGGGGTCAAGGTCAAGGTCACCAAGGCTAAAAATAGATTTTTCCGTCACACTTTTTTTAAATTTCTTATAGCACCTTCAATACTTTACCGATCTCTTTCATATTTGGCATGTAGATACCTTGCATGGACCTCTACCTTTTGATGACGTTTATGATCACTGGGGTCAAGGTCACCAAGGCTAATAATAGACTTTTGGTACAGTTTCTCATAGCACCTTCAATACTTTACCGATCTCTTTCATATTTGGCATGTAGGTCCCTTGCATGGACCTCTACCTTTTGATGACGTTTGAGGTCACTGGGGTCAGGGTCACCAAGGCTAATTATAGACTTTTGTTACAGTTTCTCATAGCACCTTCAATACTTTACCGATCTCTTTCATATTTGGCATGTAGATACCTTGCATGGACCTCTACCTTTTGATGACGTTTTAGGTCATTGGGGTCAAGGTCACCAAGGCTAATAATAGATTTTTCAGTCACACTTTTGTTACAGTTTCTCATAGCACCTTCAATACTTTACCGATCTCTTTCAAATTTGGCATGTAGGTACCTCGCATAGACCTCTACCTTTTGATGAGATTTGTAGTCACTGGGGTCAAGGTCACCAAGGCTTATAATAGATTTTCTCAAGGTCAAATTTTGGTTACAGTTTCTCATAGCGCCTTCAATATTTTACCGATCTCTTATATATTTGGCATGTAGGTGCCTTGCATGGACCTCTACCTTTTGATGAGGTTTGAGGTCACTGGGGTCAAGGTCACTGAGGCTAATATTAGATTTTGTCAAGGTCTCACTTTTTTCCACACAATTAACCCATATACCGACAAAGCATCATTGGGGAGCATCCATCAGTTTTACTGATATCCTTGTTTTGTTTATCACAGGATTATTGCAAACAGGATTGAATTTAATAGAATTAGTGTCATATAAAATAATTTATAAATAAGTTATTATTATTATTATTATTGTTATTATTATCTTTGCCGTTGTTGTGATTATTATTACATGTCTTACTATTATTACAAATGTTCTTTTTGTAAACATGCTTATTTCATCTTTACCGTATTAAGAATTAACAACTATAAAATATCAAAGCATCTATATAAAAGCTGCAAATTGATTCACATTGCTTATATGACTTCCCCCATACAACAAAATGTACCACACTTAAACCTGAAACATGATATGTATTTTGTAACATTTATATTATATGTCCCTCATGTTGTATCTATGTATACCTGGGAGAAATAAAATATTGTTCTGTTCTGTTCTTCTAAGTTAATTATGAGTGTGGACGCCTGCAAAATTGTAGTCACCATAAATAATTATTTTAACAAAAATGATGAAAAAAATCGGGAAATTTTAGAGCGTCTGATAAATTAAAGTAATTACTTTCAGCATTAGGGGCTATTTGTCTGTTATTGCATAAACCTTCACAAGCTCAAGTTATCTTGAGAAAAATATACAAACCCATCATTGGTTCATTGGCAGTTTTTGATGATTTACAGTATGCTACTAAGAAAAAAAGTTACGAACAGATACTGCTGACATAGGACAAATGATTGTATCGCTTAAAAGTCATTTCACGATTGTGTAATTACATCGTACCTGTTTTAAGAAGCTGACAAATAAATAAAATAATTTTCTGAAGTCAGTCTTGCTCTGTTTGTGTCTACAGTCCCATGTCAAATCTTTGTTGACAAATTGTTGTGTCCCCTATGTTAATGTCATGTATTGCTTCTTCAGCTTTCGGGACTGCAACGAAAAAGTCTGACACCCCCTGAAGAGAGAAACATTCCCCTGGTTAAGAAGAAAGGGTCGCCACCAGACTCCGAGTATGGCACTCAGAGCCCTGATTTACAACTGAACATTGCCAAAATTCTTCAGGACATTGATACCAGATTTGCAGACACTCCTTTAGAAAAATCACAACTGTCAGCAGTTAAAGAGGAAGCGCCGCTGAATAGATCTCGAGTACGTAGAAAGTTTGAAATATCCGTAAAAGTTGAGACTGAGTCTGTTCCCAGTACTTCAGATGGTGTCTACGAAGAAACTGTAACGTCAACTGTAGATGAGCCATTGACTCCTACGAGATCTTCGCGTCGGCTCAGGCAGAAGGAGTCTGAACCCACTGAGCTGGAACATGATTCTCAAGAGCCACTACTGCCTGATAGGTCCGCAAGAAAAAAGAAGACAAAAAGTGTAGCAACTACTGATGATGATGTTGACTCTGCTAAAGCCCTGCCCAATACTCCAACTAGGGCTTCCAGAAGGGGAAACAAAGATAAAAGTAGTCCAGAAAAACCGGCCCCAATATCTACTAGTCGACGGTCAAAAATTGAGAAAATAAATGAAAGCTTAGTGCAAATTAAAGCGCATTCAAGTAAGCCTTTTACAAAAGAAGCTGTTCAAGTTGTTCATGAAGCAGTGCTCAATGTCTCTACAGAGTTGAAGGAGAGAATTAAAGAAAGTGAAAAAAGTGCAAGTGATGTTGAAGGTAATGATGAAGAGGAGAAAATGACTAAAATAAAAGATAAATCTGTGAGAAAATCTGTTTCACCCAAAAGTACTCCAATTGGAGGTAAGAAGAAAGCTGCAACACCGTCACGATCAACTTCTAGAAATAAAACAGAGAAGGTAGAAAGAGAGGCAGGTAGTGAGGAAAATGTGGCTTTAACACCCTCAAGAACTCGAAGAGGTGCAATTAAAACAGTGTCACCAATTTCTGAAGATAAATCTAAGACCACTACTCCTACAAGAGGGAGACGAAAGAAGACAATGGAATCTCAAGATGAAAATCAAAGTAATAATAATGAAGAGATTGAAATAAGTGAGGTCACCATATCTGAACCATCCACTCCAACTGCAAGAACCAGAGGTGCTTTGAAGGATAAAAGTGACAATAAGAGGGATAGCTTTGGACATTCAGAGATACCAGTTGATGTAGGGATTCCTGATGATTTAGAAGCGCCTGATACTCCATCTAGAAGGAGCCTGGGTCGTGCTTGTAAGAAAGTGGACTCTGATGAGCCCAAGACTCCAACACGAAGGCAGAGTCTGGGCAGGGCTGTTAAAGATGAGGATGCTGAAGTGGCAATCACTCCTTCCAGACGTAAAAGTTTGGGGCGCGAGGCAAAGGAAATTGTGGTTGAGGTACTGACTTTACAGTCAACAAGCCATCTGAGTCTTGAAAGATTGCCAACTGGGGAGGAAGAGGTGAAAAAAATTGCAAGCACTAGGAGGCAAAGTTTAGGCCGAACTGGGAATAATGAAATAGACAGTGAAGACACAGTGCCAAAGTCACCTGCTAGAGGACGTAGGAAAGGACCAGATGTAAACAATGATCAAGTCAATGTTGCAGAACCTGTTACACCAACCAGAAGAGTTCGTTCCAAAAAGGCTGATCTTCCTAATGAAAGTGAAACTGAAACTGATGTTAAACCAGCCACCCCGTCTAGAAGGGGTAGGCCTCCGAAACATGTATCACCAGAACGAGATAAATCAGTTCTGTCTAAGGCTGAAGAGGTAGCTACAACTCCAACAAGAAAGGGGAGGAAAACAACCACCCAACAGACTACAGCTTCAGAGCAATCTCTCACTCCGGGACGGAAAACACCGAGTCGAAGAGGTCGTTCAATAAAGTCAGATATGAAATCTGAGTCCGAGGCGGAGGGGCAATCAGAAAGTGTTCATGTTGAAAATGTTACGCCGTCTAGGAGGAAAAAATCAAAGAAAGAAGACAAAGATGTAACTGCTAATGCAGTTCCTGGTAAGGCTTAAGGTTAAGCATTCTGACTCGTTAATATAACTGTTTGTTTACTCATACTTATGAGTTATTGGGTTTATGATTAATGGTAAACACCTTTATGAGATTTTGTGTTATTTCATGATAAAGTTTGAAAATAATATTAAATACAGGCATTTAAAAGTGTTTGTAAATTTATTTAAAACAAATATGTTATCTTGAAACTAACTTTTGCATGTTAATTTTTAATCACTCAAATGGGTGATAAGTATTCCGAATCAACCTGTAAAAATGAAACTCATCTGCAATTTATTGCAGTTTTCCCTCAACAAGACTCACTATGATTGTTCTTTCAGAACTGTATGACATTCAGCCTACCAGCAGCTTCCAGTTCTCAGATCCAATGCAGGTATCAGGGGCAGAAGGTAATACTCACAAATAATAATATTTATTTAGACAGCATGTTTGTCTATTTCATTCAAGTATGTAAACATATGTTGGTAATTTTTTTCCAACACGTTTTATTACAAGACTGGAAACATAAATACATATGCAACACAATATACTATATAATTATAGACAATGACATACAAAGAAATACATATGCAACAAATCCAAAGTAATACAATACAAATAAGTGATTTTTGGAACAGAACTGTAAAATATATTGCGATATATTGAGGGTGTGGATGAATAGTGTCTGTTATCAATTATAAACTGCTTTTGAAGTTACATGTAATTCTCTTTGACATATATCTAAATTATTGATCATGTTATTAGCTCGGCTTTTTTCGGAGAAAACCCGAGACATTGTCTTAGCCAGCTTGTCGTGTCCGCCGTCTGTATCAAGGTTTATTAAGGTTTTGAACATTGGCTCTAAAATCAAAGTGCTTCAACCTACAACTTTGAAACTTCATATTTAGATGCACCTTGATGAGTTCTACACGCCACACCCATTTTAATATCATAAATACATACCTGCTATCCCTAGCTACACCTTTTCAAGGTGGGTTAGCTACTCCAGAAATCTTCAAGTGCCGGAATTCGGCCACCTCTCCTACTGAAAACAGATCAGGTAAAACATAGTATAATGTAACCCAACAGGAAATCAAGAACCATAACTCATCTTCCTTTTTTGGAGAACACCGAGACAGACCGCCATTTTTCAGCTCCTGTGGAATTTGGTGTTTTCTTTCATTTCTGCGTGGTGTTTTGGGTTTGATAAATTACATAATTTGTCATTTCTGCTATATTCAGAATTTTTTTCTCTTTTAATTTCGTTGTAAATATTGTTATTTTAAGATTTTGCCGGGTTTTTCTACGGGCTCGAGCACTTGTGCACAAGCTTTTCGTGGGTTAGTCAACAAGTATTGACTATATTTTGTACAGTTTATATACCGTATTTAATGGTTTTATTCATCATAATTGTCACTAAATATTGTTTTTTGCATAACGTGGGCTCCACGCAAGACTATCGTAACTGACTATATTATATCGACCAATGCCAGAACAATTGGCACCCGTCATACGGTCATTATCCGGTGACAACGCTGGTCATGTCATGACCGGTACGTCACCGGGTACCGGACCGGTCACCGGGGACCGGTCCGGGCAACAACCGGTCATCGGGGACCAGTCTAAGTCACTGGTCAACGAAGACCGGTCCGACCCACCGGTAAATGGAGACCGGTTCGGTCACCGGTCCGACCCACTGGTCACCGGTCATCTATTATTGATGACCGGTCCGACCCACTGGTCACCGGTCATCTATTACTGATGACCGGTCCGACCCACCGGTTACCAGTCATCTGTTACTGATGACCGGTCCAGTCACCGGTCTGTACTACCGGTCAACGGTCAATACTACCGACCTGTCACCGGACACCGGTCAACATGCACCGATCATTAACTGGTCAACAGTTGCCAATCACCGGTCAACTATCAGAAACAGACGTTCTTCTTCATCGGATTATTCCACTTCTTCGTCGTCAATGCACATTCGTCGTTGACTAGTTCTGATTTTAGAGGTAGACGTCGGACACGCTCTTATTCATCGACCAGTCCTTATTCTCGTCATCGTTATGATCATGATCGATCATCTCGATCATCACGGAAAAGATACACGAGGATACGTTATTCCCGTCGTAGCCGTTTTAGTTCTCGGCGTCGTAGCCGTTCTAGATCTCGGAATCACAGGAATAAAGGTCGTAGACAAACTTGACAGAAGCATTGTTGTTCTGACTTTTATGACCGGTAACATTACTATCCTTTTTTAGCTCACCTGAGCGATAGCTCGGGGTGAGCTATTGTGATCACTCAGCGTCCGGCCGTCCGTCCGTCCGTCTGTCTGTAAACAATTTGTAAACATCTTCTCCTACTAAACCATTGAGCCAATTTCAACTAAATTTCATGTGGAGCATCCCTAGGTCATGGGACAAAAGAATTGTTAAAAAAAAAATTGATCACATAACCAAGATGGCCGCCATGACCATATATGGTAAAAACCTAAAAAAAATCTTCTTGTCAGAAACCGCTCATCAGATTTTCAAAAAATTTCACAGGGATGACCTTTGAAGGCTCCCCTGAAAAAGTTGTTCAAAGAAATTTGATTCGTCAAAAAACATGGCCGCAGGAGCTCGTTGAACTTTGCATGTTTATTCGTTTTTGCCTATTTTGTGAAAACTTTCAAAAATCTTCCACATTTTTTGTCCGATCCTTTCCAAATTTGCACAGTGTCTTTATATCAATGAGGACGCGAACCCTACAAAAAAATGAGCATTATTGGTCCATGAAGTACAGAATTACCTCCCCTTGAATTGAGAAAATGGTGTTTATGCAATAAAGTCCAAATTTTTCATCCAATTCTTTCCAAACTTTTAAGGATTTAGCATGGTTCAAACAAGGGAAACAACTACGGTTTATGCATGTTCTTTTTATTACAGATTTACCTCCCTTTAATTCATTCAAAATCTCATTTTACAGCAGAGATTCCAAATCTGACCTGTAAATGAGCCCCATATTTACTGCCAGTGCTAGGTTACCTTTTCCCATTTGATCATTCTTAAGTATTGGTCTTGAAATGCTGCTACTGCTTCTGCACCTGCTACTGCTACTGCTACTGCTACTACTACTACTACTACTACTACTACTACTACGCCGACGAACGACGCACTGCTACGACGACACGACGACACGTACCGACGACTACGACGACGACCACGACTACGACTACGACGACAGACTACTACTACTACGTACTACTTCACTACTACTCTACTACGACTACAGTACTACTACTACAGTGGCGTAGACTACTACTAACACCACCACCACCACCACCACCACCACCACTTCTACTGACATGCCACGACTGACGATACTGAACCAATACGACTACTACTACTGACACAACGACGACGACGACGACGACTGACTACGACACGCGACTACGACTACGACGACGACTTCAAACGACGAATACTTCGACTCTACACGACTACTACGAATACTACTACACTTACAGACACTACTACTACAAGACTACAACTACTATTACTACTACACTACTACTATACTACTACTACTACTACTCTACTACACCACCACCACCACCACCACCACTTCACAGTGACAAAAAACGTATTCACACAATGGCTGCTACTACAACTTATAGCCCATATAGGGGGGCATGCATGTTTTACAAACAGCCCTTGTTTCTATGGGATTTTAACCACAACTGTTCATGTTTATCTCCGACACATATTTTTAGGTCACCTGTCATTTAGTGACACGGTGAGCTTATGTGATCGTGTGATGTCCGGCGTCCGTTGTGCGTGCCTGCGTGTGTCCGTGCGTCCGTCTGTCAACAATTTGTTTGTGTAGACAGTAGAGGTCACAGTTTGCATCCAATCTTGATGAAATTTGGTCAAAATGTTTATCTTGATGAAATCCGGTTTGGGATTGTATTTGGGTCATCTGGGGTCAAAAACAAGGTCACTAGGTCAAATAATAGAACAACCTTCTGTAGACAATAGAGGTCACAGTTTTCATCCAATCTTTATGAAATTTGGTCAGAATGTTTATCTTGATGAAATCTGGGTTGGGATTTTATTTGGGTCATCTGGGGTCAAAAACTAGGTTACTAGGTCAAATAATTGAAAAACCTTGTGTAGACATAAGAGATCACAGTTTTCATCCAACCTTTATGAAATTTTGTCAAAATTCTTGATGAAATCTGGGTGGGATTGTATTTGGGTCATCTGGGGTAAAAATCTAGGTCAAATAAATAGAAAAACCTTGTGTTGACAATAGAGGTCACAGTTTTCATCCAATATTTAAGAACTGTGGTCAGAATGTTTATCTTGATGAAATCTGGATTGGGATTGTATTTGGGTCATCTAGAGTCAGGAACTAGGTCACTAGGTCATATCATAGAAAAACATTGTGTAGACAATAGAGGTCATAGTTTTCATCTGATCTTAATGAGTCAGGTGAGCGATTTAGGGCCATCATGGCCCTCTTGTCTGATTGTAATGTCTCCATACCCTATGCACCAGTTTCCAGTGTGATGTCATCACATGTTGCAGTGACTGATTCAATTTCACAGCCCTTCAATTCTGGTGTTCATCTCACCACAACGGCTGTTTTCTGCACCGAGGGTATCTACTTCTATTTCTAGTCGGAAACCCCCGGCTGCTACTCCGTCTACGCGTGACACATGGGTTCAAGATTCCTTTGGAAATTATGTATCTATCACTTATGATAATTTACCATCTATTTCCTGTTTTATTTATGAGTGTGTTGACTTTGAGGATAGTCATTCTGCTTAACCGGAGAATCATCATTTGGTGCAAGATAATCCTATCATTCCTACCACGGTTTCAATGGATTCTTTGCACACCTCTGGCGTTGTTGACAGTGAGCATGAATCGGATGCAGATAATGATACTGACCAGTATCTAGCACCCATTCATCAGATGTACGACCTTATGTTCCAGACTCTTGGCGAAGAGTATTGTTCACAACCTGTGAAGGTGTCTGCTGATTCGACCATCTTGGTCACTGAGCAGTAAGTTTGTACAATTGATCCTAACAGGGTTACTGAGGAGAGTTCCCGCCTTGATACATGTTTTCCGATTGGTGCTTCAGTTTTATCTGTGTTTCAGTCGTTAGAATCAATCAATAAAACGATTCCTAAAAGAGGAGAGATATGGAGAGTACCTAAAGATTTCTGCGAATCAAAAACTCAGGAACGTACTCGAAGCTATAAGCCTCCAGTACCTGATCCGAATTCTGGTTTAGATTTCTCTAAATTACCTATTCAGGATCCTGACATGAATAAGCTGTTGCTTACCATACCTAGTTCTTCAACATCGGTTTCGGTTCCTTATTCCATCTTAGAACAATGGGAAGGAAGAGAGAGAAGAGCATTAGGTCTATCTAACCAATTAGACTTAATGCTAGCAACTATCTTGCGCCTTGTGTATGATTGGTCAGATTCGGTTTCGGATGAACTTCGGGATTTATTGATACATTTATCCCGAACACCATTGAACCTTTCAGATAATGATGCTTCAATGTTAAAGAGGTGTTAAGGATTCGTAGAGATCTTATCCTTTCGTCTTTACCTAAAGATTTTCTATTAGAGCCAGGTATGAATTCGCTCAGGGCAGCACCTCTCTCATCAGGATTTCTTTTCGGTGGAAAGATACAAGAAGCACTCACAGCTGATAAAGATGATCAACTTCATGCTTCTCTTGCAAGAAATAACTCTGAAAAACGCCAAGGGGTCTTAAAGCGACCGGCTTCTAGACCACCGGCAGGTCCAGTAGTTAAGAAGGATAAGAGGACTAATCTTTTCTCTAAAAAACCTTCCTGGAACCTTCTGTCAGGTTCTAATAGATCTACTCCAAGCAACAGACCATCTTTTTCTCAGAGGTCCTCTGTTAGGAACTCTGCTAAAAGAACAAACCTCAGCTTGATAAGAGGAATTCCAAACCTCCTGTCGGCAGGGGCGGGCCTCCTTCTTATCAGCCCTAGGAAACAACCCTTTCTACCACCATCTCCACTGATGCCGGAAATACCAGTAAGAGCCAGACTTCTATATTTTCAAATCGATGGCTTCAAATAACTTCGGACGCTTGGGTTCATTCTCTTGTTACAAAAGGCCCTTTCTTTTCAATTCGAGAACAGACCTCCTCTTTCACACGTCCCCATAGAACTGGTATCTCCGCATCCTCATATTCCAGAGTCTATTCGTGTTTTTCTGGAAAAACAGCCGGTAGAAAGGGTACAAGATCCATATTCTCCAGGATTTTACAGTCGTCTTTTTCTTGTTCAAAAGAAAATGGTTCCTGGAGACCAGTAATAGACTTAAAAGCCTTCAACATGTATCTACTCAAACCAACTTTCAAAATGGAGACTCCATCCTTCATATGGGACTCCATCAAACCTCTGCACTGGGGGATGTTCTTGGACTTGGAAGATGCATACTTCCATGTTCCTATACATCCCAACTACGGGAAGTACCTGTGATTCGCCTTTCCAGGCCAGGTCTACCAGTTCCGCGATGCCATTTGGGTTGGCAACGGCTCCACTAGTCTTTACCAAGCTAATGGCTGCAGTCGGAGCACACCTCCGGGTGCAGGGTATCCTTCTTCTCCAATATTTTGACGACTGGCTGTTACACCAGCTCGATCATCAATTGCTTCTGCGTCACCTAGAATTCTCTTGGAAGGAACTCCTATCCTGGTAACTCCTTCTAAATGCGGACAAGTCAGATCTCATTCCTTCTCAAGATTTCACTTTCGTGGGAATGAATTTTTTTACTCACGTCAAACGGGTCAATGTTTCACGTCAATGTATATCAGACCTTTTACTGAAAAATCAAATGGGTTTTGTCCCAATCTCATATAACAGCTCAAGAATTCCTCTCTCTCAACGGTATCCTGAGCTCAGTAGCAGACTTTGTGCAGTTGGGATGTCTGTTCCTTCGTCCTCTTCAGCATTACCTCTCAGCGTGTTGGAAATGGTCTCCGGACTATCTGTTTACAAAGATTCCAATTTGTCCAGAATTATTACCCCATCTTCAGTGGTGGCTAGACAAGGACAATCTTTTTGCAGGAGTACCCCTTCTTCCTCCGCAACCTTCTTTATTCCTAATTACGGATGCGAGCAAGGAAGGGCGGGGTGCTCATCTGGAACCACTCAGTCTAAAAATTTCAGGGTCGTGGTCTCATCAGGAGTCACAGTTACATATCAACATTCTAGAAATGCGAGCAGTTTTTCTAGCAGTATCTCATTTCCAGTCACGTCTTCGAGACTCATGTGTGATGGTGTCAACAGACAACACGTCAGTTGTGACTTGCATCCAGACACAGGGGGGAACACATTCTCACTCCCTGTATCTGGAAACCAAGGAATTACTTGTTCTCTGCAAGACGCTCAATATTTCTCTTCTGGCCAAATATATTCCAGTTCGCCTCAACGCCCTGGCGGATGGATTGTCTCGCAAACACCATTTACTACCATCAGAGTGGACACTTCATCAAGAAGTGACCAATCAGATCTTTCACATTTTTGGTTATCCTCTGGTCCATCTATTTGCGACCAGACACAACCACAGGCTTCCACTGTATGTCAGTACAGTGTACGATCCAGCAGCGTGGGCAGTAGATAAGCTTTCGTTTGATTGGGACCAACTGGACGCCTACGCCTATCCCCCACCCATTCTGATTCCCCAAATATTGGCAAAAATCAGGGTGAGTGCGTGTTGCATACTCCTGATTGCTCCTTGGTGGCCCAGGAGAGCTTGGTTCAACGATCTTCTCAGTCTCCTGTACGATTATCCCAGGAAACTCCCTTACAGGTCAGATCTTCTGTCTCAAAGAGGCAGACTACATGCGGATCCAGCAATGTCTCACTTACACGTTTGGCCATTATCAGGCAATCTCTGCAGAAGAAACGATTTTTTGTCAGGGCTTCAACCCTCGTTGCTTCGGCAAGGAGGAAGTCCACCAGAGCAGTCTATGATGCTCACTGGAAACTCTTCTCTAATTGGTGTATTAGAGAAAGATTGATCCCCTCAATCCCTCTGCTAGAGGTGTAGCAGATTTTCTCATCTATCTTTTTGATGATAAGAAACTTTCTCTTAGCTCCATCAAAGGATACAGATCTATGATTTCGCATACTTTGGCTTTTACTAAGTCATCACAAGTATGTGCTGATCCAGCAATTTCGGAACTTATTCGAGCTATGGAACTCAAACGTCCTGTTTCTCGCACACTTGCACCTAAATGGCATTTGACTTGTGTTCTTGATTCTCTTACTAAGGCTCCATACGAACTTCTAGATCAAGCTTCTTTACAGTTCCTAACTTGGAAGACATTTTTCCTTCTTACTATGGCTTCAGCCAAAAGGAGAAGTGAAATTCATGCTCTTTCTTTCGAGGATGGTCATCTTTGTTTTGATTCCTCAGATAGATCTGTAACGTTGTTATGTCAGCCAGGATTCCTTGCTAAGAATCAACTCCCCTCTATGGCTTCTAAACCCTTCAAAGTTCCAAGTCTTTCTAATACTTGTGGACATGAAGATGTTGATAGATTTCTTTGCCCTGTCAGGGCGTTAAAATTCTATCTTAAAAGAGTAAAGTCTATTCAAGGTTCTTGTAAGAGACTTTTCATTCCATTAAAAGGGGGGATGTGTCTGCGGCTTCTATTTTTCGATGGGTAGTCTTGACCATAAGGAAGGCTTACTCTTCTCTGTCATCTAGGGATTTATCCCTGTTTAAGATTTAACCACATGAATTAAGAGCTCTTGGCTTTGTGGGCGTATATTTATAATATTCCACTTTCTAAAGTGCTTCAAGCTGCTTTCTGGAGGAATCGGACCACCTTTTCCTCATTCTATCTTCGTTCTATTGAGTGTCAACAGGACAATTTATATATGTTGGGTCCTTTTGTGGTTGCTCAAACAGTAGTTTCTTCCATGGCGTAATGTACTGGTGCTATCCAGAAACTAAGTACAATATTGTACTAACGAAGATTGTATGAGGACACATTTCGACTATCTCTGGCTGAAAAACCTGATTATTGGTTTTTGCTGTGATGGGAAAATATAACGAGAACCTCCCGCCACAGCTACAAAATCAGCTAGGGATAGCAGGTATGTATTTATAATATTAAAACAAATTTTTCAAAAAAATTCATTTTAATTATTAAATACTTATCTGCTATCGGTAAGTCCCACCTCCCAACCCCGCTCATCGTTTTATATTTTCATAATTAATTTGAAAAGGAAGATGAATTACAGTTCTTGATTTCCGGTTGGGTTACATTATACTATGTTTAACCTGATCTGTTTTCAGTAGGAGAGGTGGCCGAATTCCGGCACTTGAAGATTTCTGGAGTAGCTTACCCACCTTGAAAAGGTATAGCTAGGGATAGCAGGTAAGTATTTAATAATTAAAATGAATTTTATTTTAGAAAAATTTGTTTTGGGGTCACTAGGTCAAAGGTCAAGGTCACTGTGCCCTTTAAAAAAAATAAATCTGTCAAGCTTTCATTTATTCAAAACTGCACCTGCAGCTGAGCGTGGCACCTGTTATGCGGTGCTCTTGTTTTATTTATCATTACATCATGGTTGTTGAAATACTTCACTGTTTATATTGCTGTTTTTCAGCATGCATGCATTGATAATATATTGATGAATCTGCATCAACACTACCTATAAATAATGTTATATATACATTAAATCATAATTGTTTAACATATGAACATTTATAAACATTCATGCTTGATGCCTAATTTGGTAAATCGACAACTCATACTCAACCTTTAAAACAACATTACAGGTTTCATTCAGATTTTATTCTGATATTTAACAACTTCAGAAAATATTCTAATCCATTTGATACATTCACAGTCCAATATTTAAAAAAAGGGTGGGCTGCCTGAACTGGCTTGGCCCGCGATTTACAACTACCCCTGTACATGTAAAACGAATCCTATGTCTCTCCTAGCTGAATATCCTAGCTGAACTGCTGTCTATGAAAATTCATTCATCTTTCGTACCAAATGGTTGCCCATAGTTTTGTAGCTACAACAAACCTATGTCGCTTTTGAACTATGAACTTTGTGAACCTCAACAAATGTATGTTGTTCATGGTTTTCATTATATTTTGTTATGAAATCGGTAAATTTTGTAATCTCAAATATAATTAAGATGTTAACATTGACAGTGAATGGATTATTGATGCTTTCACAAAACTTACGTATATAAAACTGGTCACTATTATGTACGAATGTGGTCTCTGTGATCCTAACTCTCCATCAATGCATAATAGATATAATGCTTTGTTATGAAATCGGTCAGTTTCATAATTAAAGCTATTTGGTTGAATTCAGAATTTATTTAAACAATTGAGCAAAAGATTTTATTATCAAAGTCGATACAAACAAACATTACTTTGATGACTTGCTTAATTTGGTTATCATTATTTACTAGTTATGCAACATGCCAAACAGAAGAAAAAAGTTATTAACTGAAGTTGTATCAGGGTTATAAATGTTTGTTAGAGAGAAAGTAAAATTACAATAATTGAAACATGTATGAAAACAATCATAATTGTTCTCATGTCACAGGCCCTATATCCCCTATTAACTAAGAATGTTATTATCCCCCGCCATAGCGGAGGGATATTGTTTTGGCGTTGTCCGTCCATCCGGAGCCATATCTTGGAAGTGCTTTGGCAGATTTCATTGAAACTTGGTATGAGTATGTACATGGACAAGAGGATGATGCACGCCAAATGGCATTGTACACCATCTGTTAATAAAGGAGTTATGGCCCTTTGTATCTTGAAAAAATGCTTTTTTGAGTGTCAAATATAACACTTTTGTGTCCAGAAGCATATTGGCGGGGGATATCAATTCAACGAATTTGCTTGTTAATATGATTATAACACATGTCTCTATACTACAACATACTGGATCACTGCTTGATGACTCAAATTTTTCTCCCCAGAATCTGTAGCATCCAAGCCTTTCACCCCTGTGAAGTCATTCATCTTCTCCCCACCCATCTCCCACACCAGGTCATTGAGGCGTGCTCAGCCTGACATCCAACAGGAGGCCATTCTGCTCCCAGGAACTGTCGATCAACTAGCCAAGGAACCCATAGAAGAGAAAAAAAACACAAGAAGGCAAGTATTGTGTGGGTAGTCTAACAATATATTAACACATATATTGTTATATTTTTCTGGGTTTGAGAGGGGGAAAAAACATACATTAGTTTTTTAGCTCGACTATTATATATAAAATATATATAGTGGAGCTATTCTACTCACCCTGGCGTCGGCGTTAGCGTCTGCGTTAGCGTGCAAATGTTAAAGTTTTCGTACTACCCCAAATTTTTTCTTTGTCCCTTAACATATTGCTTTCATATTTTGCATACTTGTTTATCAACATGACCCCAACCTATAAACAAGAGCAGACAACTCTTATCAAGCATTTTGTCATAATAATGGCCCGTTTTCCACTTAGAATATGCAGCAAATGTTAAAGTTTGCGTACTACCCCAACTATTTTCAATGTCCCTTGACATATTGCTTTCATATTTTGCATACTTCTTGACCATCATGACCCAACCTATAAACAAGAGCAGACAACTGTATCAAGCATTTTGACAGAATTATTGCCCCTTTTATACTTAAAATATGCATATTATTGATAAATCTATGTTAAAGATTGCGTACTACCCCAAATATTTCCTATATCCTTTGACATATTGCTTTGATATTTTGCATACTTCTTAACCAACATGACCCCAACCTATAAACAAGAGCAGACAACTCTATCAAGCATTTTGTCATAATTATGGCCCCTTAGAATATGCAGCAAATGTTAAAGTTTGCGTACTACCCCTACTATTTTTAATGTCCCTTGACATATTGCTTTCATATTTTGCATACTTGTTTACCAACATGACCCCAACCTATAAACAAGAGCAGACAACTGTATCAAGCATTTTGACAGAATTATGGCCCCTTTTATAATTAGAATATGCATATTATTGATAAATCTATGTTAAAGTTTGACAAAACACTTACCTGACAAACCACAATGCACTCCACCCAAACCATCCCCTACGCCCCCCAGAACCCCCCCCCCCCCCAACCCCCCCCCCCCCCATTTTTTTTTAAAATTGTTTTTCTTATTTTTGAAAGATCATCTACTAAATGATCACACACCATACCCCCTCCCCCCCTAAAAAAATAAAATTTTGTTTTCTTATTTTTGAAAGATCGTCTATTAAATGATCACACACCCACATTATACCCCCCCCCCCCCCCCCCCCCTCCATGATGGCTTTAGTAATGCTGTCAAGCACTCGAATAGTCGAGTGCACTGTCCTCTGACAGCTCTTGTTATGTCATTAGAATTGGAATGAGGAGGTTCTGGGTTCTATCATCATTCAGGAGCTCTCTCAGTATCCTCTCCCAATGCATAAAGAACTGGTTCTACACAGATAATAGACTCAGTGTCTCAAAAAGCATAATGCCTTTAATGTAACTGTGCTGAAATAAACAGGTTCTCAACTCAACTCATTGATATAATTATCTTTCATACTGCTTCTTATAAGATTGTGTTTTGAAAATGGTTATTTTTCATCAAGATTGGTATTCACAATACATCCTCAATGTTGTTTTAATCTGTTTTAAATCTTTAGACATGTTTTCTATTTTTTTCAAACTATTTCCAGGACAAAGAAACTGTACAAGGAGAAGGAGGAGCTGTTACTGATAAGCCCCGGGGATGTCACTGCAGTTACCTCCCCTAGTGAGGATGGGCGGGACCTGATCACTGGGAGGCGGGGCGGGGCAAAGAAAGCAGAGACAGCAAAGGATGGCACAAAACTTGTTGTACGTGGGATCGAGAGGATGCTCAGGGGCAGACGGACGAGCTACCGGATAGGGCCATTGTCAAAGAAAAAATGACTTGTGTGTCAAAAAATGAAGAAAAAATATTAGTGACTGGTCTGGGTGGTTTAGCTTCTGGATAGGACATGGATTAAAGATGAATTGATCTTGTGTGAGAAAAGAGGTGCTTTATGAATTGTTTAATTACTAATGGGGCATTTATTTAAGACTGATACGGTAGTATATACCCTCTGCTACAAAGGTTGAGAGCGGGCAGTTGGGTTCACACTGTCTGAACAGTTTGTTTGTCGGTTTGTCTAAAATGTTGCTATCTTATAGGAGTAAACTACTTCTTCTCCAATCAATTAAAGTAACAGTATATTGTTTGAAACTAGTATGACCCTTGGTGGATTTGTTTGCTTTGTTCTGTGTCTTGTTTGTGGTTTACATATTAGGGTTTAAGAATGTTATTGTCAAAAAAGAAGATTAACGGAAACGATAAAGTGGGAATTTTCATGTGTGATAAATTACTTTGTTTGATCACCAGTGGTCTGTCATAAAACATAGTATGTATATATTACATGTTCATGTTTTCTGTATTTCCTAAATTTTAGGCACTTGTCATTTTGGCTGGACTACAATTCAGTCATAAGTTGAAATGTCAGTAGGATGTTCAATAATACAGGTCCGAAGAAAAAATCACAGTACAAAAGTACCATGAGGTGCTCTATGGTTACAGCAAGTGAATATGCACAACACTCAAAACAGTTTTTTGTTATGCCCCCAAAGGAAGGCATATAGTGATCTGACTGTCCGTCTGTCTGTCACACTTTTGCGTTTAGGTTTCGAAAAATGGTCATAACTTCTATGTCGCTTCAGATGTCTCTAAAACATGCTACTCATTGTTTTTAATAATGTGAAATTTTAGGCTTACTTTCATGCTGAGTTTGTACTTAACCTTTCAATTTCAAATATTTTGTTAAGCACGTAACAATGAAAGCAAATGATATAGACCGTGTTCTGCGAAAATATGGTTTAATGTGCGTTAAGTGTCATCGGAGATTAGCCTGTTTAGTCTGCACAGGCTTATCACATATCAGGGACGACACTTTCCGCTTTTTTTGTATTTTTTTGTTTAAAGATAGTTTCTTCTAATCAGAAATTCAGTTTATGCAGAACGAGTCATCCAAGATTAGCCTGTCCGAACTTCAAAGGCTAATCTGGTACGACACTTTATGCACATGCATTAAACCCCCTTTTCACAGGTCACTGCTCATATTACTGCGAAGAGCAAGAATACCATTTATATGACCTGTTTGATCAAAACAACGTTGCCTTGCAAATGTTGCAATAACTTTTGTTATGGCTTCTGGCTTTGAGCCAAGGGAAATTAAAAAAGGAAACTGTCATTTTTTTAATAAAAAGTAAATATGGAAACAGCTTAAGTGCTTGGCTTATATTGTTCTCTAAATGGTAGAGTAGTATGCTACGAGAAAAAAAGTTTGTATTATGTATTGTTTAATTTGGAATATTTGTCATTCCTAAATGGCATAAACACAGTCTTGACAATTTGTAAAATTGAACCACTGTGTTCAGATATAAAAAAAGTGCATTTATTTAAGGACTGTATACACTTTGTTGTGCATTTTTTGCCCTTTTTATATCTGTCTGTTTACTCCATGGTATTGATGAGTATGGACTATTGTGCTCTAGATATTATGCTCTTTTGTTAAAAAATGTATTACATGTATGCTATGATTTTTGATGATATGTTTGTTAACTTAGTAATTGTATGGAAATTCTTTGTACTGTAATATGATACAACAAATTGATATATTAAGTCTTTGTCAACTGTTTATTGGTGTACATCTTGAAGTAGCCAATGTGTGCATCAAAAACATTTTTTGGGGGCACTAAAAGGAGAGTATATACAAATCCAGGCAAGTTTATGGCTGATTGTAATAAGTCCATTCTTTTTAACGATATCAAAAGTTGTTTGATAGATGCTTAAGTTTATCTTTATTTTCAGTGTTAAAACTCATAATATCTTTAGCGTTGCTCCTCATGACAAATTAGCCCATATACTAGTAAATCTTACTTTACCAAATATTTGTCAAACATTCCATATATGGGTTATAAATATGTCCCAAGTCCTTGTTTTACCAATATCAAATGTGTAAATGTTCATTTGCGAGGCATCTACTGACAAATTATTTAAAACTTTGTGGAACAATGCCTCAAAGAGTGTTTGCATCTATTTTAAAGAAAGCGCATACTCATCATTCGCTGTGCAAAATCACACAGACGCGACATGTCACGTCTTTTGTTTTGAGAATGTTGTCCAAACTGTTAGAGCTGATTTCATTGTATTATACTATGACATTGGGCAATGTAAAGCTTGATTCTACTAACTTATCATTTAAGACATACAGATTTAACATATCTAGTTAAAAAGAAAAGAAAACCTTCATGTAGGCGAATGTGAGATAAATGATGACGACCCACATAATTAGCTTTTTGCTCAATACATTAGTGGATCTATTGCTTCATGTGTGAGACTTGAACACAATGAACAACAGAGTAATTATTATCATGAATTTAAAGAGGATGTTTGTTGGATTTAGTGGAATATTGATTTTCATTCACTTGTGATCATAGAAAATGATATTTTCAGTCGCGGCTGCACCACTCGTGGAAATATTTTTTTTATATGAGTTTCTTTTTTTTTTTCATGCTTACAAATGATTATTTTTGCCGATCCGGACACTATAATTCCCTGTCGGGCGCCCGAAATGTTATAACATGTTCATATGAAGCTATTCTGTATGTTTTTATAAACATTCAATGCATAGTAGTCGCCCTTATTAAAATTGGCGGTCACAATAGGGAAACCAAAGATATCTAAAAAATAGTTCCAATAAGACAATGAACAATATTGATAATTTTCTCTGTTATTTTCACAGTTTGAAAAGGGAATTATCAGTTTCATTTCACTGATATTTCTTTAAAAATCATCTGAAAGCATAATATAATTTGTTTTCAACAGGCAGTGTATTAATATTATCTTTCAAACCATATTTAAATACAGAAGTATTCACCTGAAACAAAATCTGTTGTTTCATTTATTTTCATTTCATTTAATTAGCTCATCTATTTAAAAAAAACACAACTATTGACATCACCTGAGCGTCAGCATATGTGTCCGATTAAGTTTTGTGTTTAGGTCCACTTTTCTCAGAAAGTATCAAAGCTATTGCATTCAAACTTGGTACACTTACTTACTATCATTAGGGGACTGGACAGGCAAAGTTAGATAACTCTGGCTGGCATTTTGACAGAATTATGTGCAATTTTTATACTTTGAAAATTTGGGTACTTTGCATGTTAAGATCCTCTCTCTTCCTAAAGTATCAATGGAATTGCTTTCATACTTGCAACAATTGCTAACCATCATAAGGAGACTGGGCAGGCAAAGTAATGTAACTCTAGCTGGCATTTTGCCAGAATTATGTGCCCTTTTTATACTTAGAAAATTGAAAATTTGGTTAAGTTTTGTGTTTTGGTTCACTTTACTCCTAAAGTATCATACATATTGCTTTCATACTTGGAACACTCACTAACTATAATAAGGGGATTGTTCAGGGCAAAATGCTTAACTCTGGTTGGCATTTTGACGGAATTATGGCCCTTTTTGACTTAGTAACTTTGAATATTTTGTTTAATTTTGTGTCTAAATCCTCTTTACTTCTTATGCATCAAGGCTATTGCTATCAAACCTCAAATACTTTCATTTTATCATAAGGGTACTGTACCTGGTAAGTTGACTTTGACCTTGACCTTTGAATGAAAGTGACTCAAGGTCAAATTATTAAATTTGGCTAAAATAGCCATAACTTCCTTATTAATTTTATGATCAGATTTGATTCATACTTTGACAATACAACACCTACCTGACATACCACAATAGCCTCCACCCAAACCATCCCCCACCCCAGAATCCCCACCCCCCAATTGTCTTTTCCATGTTTTCTTATTTTTGAAAGATCATATAATAAATGAACACACCCTCACACTATACTACCCTCACAACCCCCTGACCCCCACAATTTTTTTAACATGGCTAATAAAACACAAATATTTATTTTTATTATTTTATTTTTGAAAGACCCTCCAACAATCATTCCCAATAATCCCCCCCCCCCCCCCCCAAATTTTATTTTTATTTTTTATTTTCATTTTGTTTTCTTATTTTTTGAAGATAATGTAATAAATGACCACACCCCCAAAACTAAACACCCCTCTCCACCCCCAACCCTCCCTCCATTTTTGGCTCACCTGATTGCTCAGGTAAGCGTTTGTGACCGGTCTTTGTCCGTCGTACGTCCGTCCGTCCCTTAACATTTGTTTGTAAACACTCTAGAGGCCACATTTATAGTCCGATCTTCATGAAACTTGGTCAGAAGCTTCGTCCAAATGAAATCTCGGTCGAGTTTGAAACTGGGTCGTGCCGGGTCAAAAACTAGGTCACTAGGTAAAAAAAATTGGAAAAACTTGTAAACACTGTAGAAGTCACATTTCATGCCCAAATCATGTATCTTTGTCAAAAAGTTTGTCTTAATGATATGTTGGTTGAGTTCAAAAGTGGTTCCGGTCCGTTGAAAAACATGGCCGCCAGTGGGCGGGGCAGTTTTCCTTATTTGGCTATAGAGAAACCTTGTAAATACTCTGGAAGTCACAATTTTTGTCCAATCATCATGAAAGTTGGTCAAAACATTAGTGTTATTGATTTCTTGGACGAGTTCGAAAATGGTCCAGATCGGTGAAAAAACATGGCCGCCAGTGGGCGGGGCATTTTTCTCTATATGTATATAGTGAAAACATGTCAACACTCTAGAAGTCACATTTTTGGCCCAATATTCATGAAATTTTGTCAGAGCATTTGTTTCCTAGATACTTGAGTTAAGTTTGAAAATAGTTCCGGTCTGTTATAAAACATGGTTGCCAGGGGGACGTGGCAGTTTTCCTTATATTTATATAGTAACAAGAAATATCTTTAAAAAAAAAAGATATACGGCGTTGATAGTTCTATGAATGAGATCAAGGATAGCGAATGTCTTTTTCTGTGCAGTTCTTAGCTGCATCACAGGCAGTACAGGATGTTACGCGGAGTTTTCGCGGCCTATTTTACATTATTACATATTGCTGGTCATAAACCTATAGATACAAAACAGAAAACCAAAACGAGAATGGAAGTGAAATTAAAACATATGAGTCAACCAGCCACACGCAAAGGATCCGTATTTATAGGTGCATTCTTCGAACAAACCTGTTTTAATGGTTTGTCGGGCATTGCTATTTGATTCGATTATTAACAGTATCGAGAATCATTGCGCTCATGCTTAATACATTTGTCAATATGGTGGAATAATTATTGTTAAATTATTCAAAAATAATATTTATCATTGTATTGTTGAAAACACATTAAGAATCTATTATTGACATACCATAATTATAATGCTGAATATCTTCATTTAACATATTTCTGGTCTAAAGAAAATTCCAGGTCACCTAGTTCACGGATAGCGTCTTTATTATATAACGATTATTTCACTGGCCGCGAACTCCGGTGATGACTTGTATATAAACTCTGACATTCACACACTGGCCGCGAATTCACCCGATACATAGCGGGTTGAAATGCAATGCATTAAAGTTATGTCTCGCTTCCACTGCTCTCTATACTTTAACATGTTCACATGTTGACAGGAATATGGAAGTAAGTACTAAATGTGAGAACATAGCTTTAAGTATAAACGCTTTTGCGCTGGTAATTCTCTGAAAATAAAAGGTGCACGCACAAACTGTATTTATGTTGAGAATTGAGTGTAAAACTGTTCTATCTATTGAGCCTTTTCATAAGAGATAACATTGTTTCATGCAGTAAAACAGTGTTACAAAGACGCGGATATGTTTCCAATGCTCTGGTGGTATACTCAAATCAGCCAATGGAATAAATGAAGTGTATTCATTCGTACCTAGCCGCGGGAAATTTTATTTGAAATTTATTGGACACTAACAAAGGTCAGGTCAGGTGAAAAGCTGGCTTAATACAGCTACGTCGAAAAAGGCTTGCAAACAATCATGAATTAAGGTCATGTAACATGCGAGACAACTCTTCTAAATATTGCATTTAAGTTAACAGTAGTTACTATCCTTTGATTATTAATGTTTTCATAATAATATAGTGTAGTTGTGTTTAATTTATGTGTAAATTGTTATTCGAGGTTGGATGTTTTTATGCCCCCTTTCGAAGAAAAGGAGGCATATAGTGATCAGACTGTCCGTCCGTCTGTCTGTCTGTCCGTCTTTCCGTCACACTTTGCAGTTAGGTTTTCAAAAATGCTCATAACTTCTATGTCCCTTCAGATATAACCTTCATATTTGGTATGCATGTGTATATGGACAAGGCCTTTCCATACGCACACATTTTTTTAGCCCTGTGACCTTGACTTTGAACTTAGGGTCCGCGTTTAGGTTTTGAAATCTGCGTTAAGGTTTCGAAAAATGCTCATAACTTCTATGTCCCTTGAGATATAACCTTCATATTTGGTATGCATGTGTATATGGGCAAGGCCTTTCCATACGCACAAAACTTTTTACCCCTGTGACCTTGAACTTAGGGTCCGCGTTTAGGTTTCGAAATCTGCGTTTAGGTTTCGAAAAATGCTCATTACTTCTCTGTCCCTTGAGATATAACCTTCATATTTGGTATGCATGTGTATATGGACACGGCCTTTTCATACGCATACAATTTTTAACCCCTGTGACCTTGACCTTAAACTTAGGGTCCGGGTTTAGGTTTCGAAATCTGTGTTTAGGTTTAGAAAAATGCTCATAACTTCTATGTCCCTTCAGATATTACCTTCATATTTGGTATGCATGTGTATATGGACAAGGTATTTCCATACGCACATAATTTTTACCCCTGTGACCTTGACCTTGAAATAGAGCCCGCGTTTAGGCTTCAAAATCTGCGTTTAAGGTTTCGAAAAATGCTCATTACTTCTATGTTCCTTGAGATATAACCTTCATATTTGGTATGCATGTGTATATGGACAAGGCCTATCCATACGCACAAAACTTTTTACCCCTGTGACCTTTACGTTGAACTTGGGGTCCGCGTTTAGGTTTCGAAATCTGCGTTTGAGGTTTCGAAAAATGCTCATTACTTCTCTGTCCTTTGAGATATAACCTTCATATTTGGTATGCATGTGTATATGGACAAGGCCTTTATATACGCACACAATTTTTAACCCCTGTGACCTTGACCTTAAACTTAGGGTCCGCGTTTAGGTTTCGAAATCTGCGTTTAGGTTTCGAAAAATGCTCATAACTTCTATGTCCCTTCAGATATAACCTTCATATTTGGTATGCATGTGTATATGGACAAGGTATTTCCATACGCACAATTTTTTTCCCCTGTGACCTTGATCTTGAACTTAGGGTCCGCGTTTAGGTTTCGAAATCTGCGTTTAGGTTTCGAAAAATGCTCATAACTTCTATGTCCCTTGAGATATAACCTTCATATTTGGTATGCATGTGTATATGGACAAGGACTTTCCATATGCACAAAATCTTTTACCCCTGTGACCTTTACGTTGAACTTGGGGTCCGCGTTTAGGTTTCGAAATCTGTGTTTAGGTTTCGAAAAATGCTCATAACTTCTATGTCCCTTGAGATATAACCTTCATATTTGGTATGCATGTGTATATGAACAAGGCCTTTCCATATGCACATTTTTTTTACCCCTGTGACCTTGACCTTGAACTTAGGGTCCGCGTTTAGGTTTCGAAATCTGCGTTTAGGTTTTGAAAAAAATGCTCATAACTTCTATGTCCCTTGAGATATAACCTTCATATTTGGTATGCATGTGTATATGGACAAGGCCTTTCCATACGCACACAATTTTTTTACCCCTGTGACCTTTACCTTGAAGTTAGGGTCCGCGGTTAGGTTTCCAAATCTGCGTTTAGGTTTCGAAAAATGCTCATAACTTCTATGTCCCTTGAAATATAAATTTCATATTTGGTGAAACTCTCTAGAAGTCACATTTTTTGCCCAATTTTCATGAAATTTGGTCACAACATTTGTTTCCTTGATACGAGAGTTGAGTTGGAAAATGGTTCTGGTCAGTTGAATAACATGGCTGGGGGGGGGGGGGCAGTTTTCTTATATTTATATAGTAAAAAAAGCTTGTGAACTCTCTAGAAGTCACATTTTTTGCCCAATCATCATGACACTTGGTGAATAGATTTGTTTTATATATATCTCAGATGAGTTTGCAAATGGTCCCGATGGGTCAATAAACATGGCTGCCAGGGGGGTGGGGCAGTTTTTCTTATGTGACTATATAGAGAGAAACCTTGTGGTCGAACACTATAGAGTAACATTTTTAGCCTAATCATCGTGAAACTTAGTCAATAGATTGGTTTTATTGATTCCTTGGACAAGTTGGAAAATGGTTTAGATCGGTGAAACACACTAAAGCTCACCTGATTGCTCAGGTGAGGTTTTAGGATTGGTCTTTGTACGCTGTCCGTCCGTCCACATTTGGTTTGTAAACACTCTAGCATTCACATTTCTCAAGCATTCTTTATCAAAGTTGCTAAAAGATCTCAGTCAAGTTTGATGTTGAGCAAAATCACATAATTAATGCCATAATTATTGACATTAGATTGTCCAAATTTTCATTATATTATACAAAATCCTTGTAAGCAAAGTTTGTTGTTTGGTAAGGGGGGTCAACTCAAAATATAGGTCACCATTTCAAATCTTACAAAAACAAAACACTCCCTACGCCAGCGTTTTGGTTCAATAATGATGAAACTTGACCAGGATGTTTGTCTGGTCAATATCTAGGTCATGTTTGACATAAGGTAAAGATTGAATGAACCGACTCCTCTCAGGTGAGCGAACTATGGCCACCTTGGCCCTCTTGGTTATTGAAGTATTGATATAGGTCCCTTCACTTTAAAAAAGGAAAAATAGATGAGCGGTCTGTACCCGCTATGCAGTGCTCTTGTTCATATTCATGTAACAGTAACTTAATACAATTTGATTATGTTAAACATGTTAAATCCGGAATTTTAAAAACATGAAACATATATACCCCACATTGTTATAACGTATGAATCAAATAAATAAATATCAAATACTCTAGAAATAAGATAAAATTATAGTTATAGTCCAAAATATGCTTCTGCTCACTGGGTACATGATGTTTTGAATACCATAGTCAAACGTTGAATTGTACGGACGGGAACATGTCCACAAATGTTAATTTAGTTTTGTTAGAAGCCCTTTGAACAATTTGCCAACCTATGATATCACATGAAGTGCATGCATTCTATCAAGAAAGATACGTGGTCGATAATGTTCCCGTTGTTTCATGTTTGATGGAAGGTCTTTTCAATTTACAGGGGTACTAAACGATCAGTGATATACACTACGTTAAGTGCGATTTCTGCCATCCACCTCACTCCCACCGTGGACAATTGTTCGTGAGCGTGGAAAATCACCGCGATCGGAAGGTGTTTCCATCATGATAGATCGCGTCGACAGTGGCTGAACACCGCGGGCGTTATCGGGAAATCGATCTCACGGTGGACCACCATGATCGCGGTGGACCACCGCGGCCTCAGTGGCTCGCGGTGAAATACAGGTAAATGTGAATGAATAAAACGTATATTTTTTGCAAAGTTCTAGAATGTTTTGTTACATTTGTATGTTCATGTATATTCATTCACATTTACCTGTATTTCACCGCGAACCACCGAGGCCGCGGTGGTCCACCGCGATCATGGTGGTCCACCGTGAGATGAATATCCCGATAACGCAGAGACTGACACCACAATTTGCCACGGCGAAATCACCGTGTTCAACGGTGTATCGAGGTAAGATAGTAATTGTCCACTCTGGGCTGAATCACGGTGATGCGACGTGGATGGCAGAAATCGCGCTAGACGTAGTGTATACTCGCAAACATTCTCGTGTAAACATTTCAACGAAATTGTATTGATATTATTTACCGAACCTCTGTCTCTAAGATGATATATTATGATCTTCGTTTTTGTCGTCGTCGTGTTCATCATCATCATCATTAAAAAAATACAACATTAGACACCAGAATGCGGAAACATCATATGAAAAACAACATACATTTCCTGCATATTGTAAGTGCACACTTATGAACTCATACAGCAGAAGGAACAAATTAGTCTCTTAAGGAAGCATCTCTCAGTGCGAAGTCCTTGTAGAGATTTATGTTTCGTAAACATATCATCAAAGAAGACGCCGTTGAAAAATGGTCTGTAAAAGCGTGTCATTACTAAACAAATTAAAACAGTTCTGGCGCCGGTTGTCCTTGATGGCTTAATTGGATCTTTAAGTGCGCATTAAACTTCATGCTGTCTTGAAAATAAATGTAAGTGTAAACACCACGGCTGCTAATATTTTTAGCGAGGCTGTTTTCGGAGAAAACCCGTGCTATTGTCATAGCCAGCTCGTCGACCGCCGTCCGCCGTATGCGTCGTGCTAAATCCTTAACATTGACCATAACTTTTTAAATATTGAAGATAGCACCTTGATATTTGACATGCATGCGTATCTCATGGAGCTGCACATTTTGAGTGGTAAAAGTTCAAGGTGAACATCATCCTTCAAGGTCTAGGGTCGAAAAAACAAAGTCAAAGGAAGTAATAGGCTTTAAATGGACATAGTTATCTGACCTGCCCACGTATATATTTTTGTTAAATAATCAAAGCGGCGCAGTAGGCGGCATTGTGTTTCTGACAAACACATTGTGGTAAAAGGTCAAGTTCATCCTTTATGGTCTATGGTAAAAATACAGATTTAAGGGAAGTAATAAGCTTTAAAAAAGGAAAAAATTATTCAATATTGAACATAGCCACTTTATATATTTGGCATGCATGTGTGTCTCATGGAGCTGCACATTTTGAGTGGTGAATCTACAGTCACGGTAGTGGCTTTAAATTATTTGCTACTAAAAAATAGAGATTTGTTACAGACAATTATTTTCACGGGAAGTAATTTATATAATTATAAATCTCATATTATATATTTCCTTACCAAGAATTGAAGTTCTTTTCATAGTTACTGTACAGATTTATTATTTTGATTATTTATAACCCAAATGATTGATTTGTCAAAGTTTTTTTTTTTTTAATTATATAATTATAATTTCTTTGATGTTCATTACATACATGTGGACTTATGTCCATAGATAAATGCTCGACTCTGGCTATGATTTTATGAAAAAGAAAAAAAAACACTCTGGCTATGATCTCTTTTAAACCACAGGCCTTGGTTGTCAGTGATGTCTTACATGGTCATAATTAACTGTGAGACCATCCCCACCCCCCTCCCGGTTGGATTGGACAAAATTCAAGGGAAGTAATAACTTTTAAAGGGAGATTATTTCTATACCCGCCAAATGATAAAGAGAAATGTTATTTCAATGCGGCGCAGTAGGGGGCATTGTGTTTCTGACAAACAAATCTCTTGTTGGGTCACTGGGTCAAAGGTCAAGGTCACTGTGACCTCTAAAAAAATATTCTGGCAAGCTTTCGCAGCCGAGCGTGGCACCCGTTATGCGGTGCTCTTGTTGTAAGTTTTTCGACGACGAAAAACTTAATTGAAGCTCGTACAATGTTTTATCTAGCATTGATAGGTAAAATTAATTGTGCTAACGTCTAGGTCAAATCATTCATTGGCGGTTATATCGAGTGCGCAAGTCATGAAACACGTAATCATAAAATTAATAAGTTTTAAAGCGAATTTGTAAATAAGCACAAAACGACACGCTCACGTTATAAAGGGCTCCGCTGACAGGAAGTCGTTGATAATATGATTATTTCCCCCTTCTATTAAGTGCGCGCGTCATGAAGTACGATAACATAAATTAGTTTTAAAAATGTTTCACGCGGGGTTATAAATAGGCATAATCGTGAACCCTCACATTATAAAAGGGAAAAGCGTTAACATGAAGTTATTGAATAAATGATAATTCAACCTTTGACTTACGTTTATTGTTTCACTTTTAGCTAAACAAGTCATTCTTAAAAAATTGGACTAGACCTGAGTTATGCCAACTATAGACCAGTGAGCAACTTATCATTTCTATCGAAAGTGATTGAAAAGGCTGCTCTGTTTAGACTCAACAAACATGTATATGAGAACAATCTCCTTCCAAAAAATCAGTCAGCCTACAGACAATTCCATTCTTGTGAATCTTCTTTACTTAGACTAGTAAATGATATACTCGAAGGTATGGAGGAGCAAGAGGTTACAGCACTTATCGCCATTGATTTGAGTGCTGCCTTCGATACAGTCGATCATGCCATTCTACTAGACGTGTTGCAAAAACAAAAAGGCGCATGTGGAATGAATATATATCGTTGCAGAAATAAAAAATGAACCGTTAAACTAAGTTTAGATTCACATCGTACATGCACGATATACATGCTGGCCGATTCGACTGTACAGACCTTTTCGATTTCAGAATTAAATATCTGGCTTATTTCGCATTTTTCGGCACATGTTATTCTTAACTTTTATTTTAATTTATATTGATATAAATATATATATATATATATATATATATATATATATTCATATTTTATATAAATTCATTAATACTTGACAAAATCGTATAAAATCGAAAGTTGCTGATGTCAGCATTATACAGTATACAAACGTCTGATCATGAATTTTGGTAAACATATAGTAAAAATATGCTTTGTTCACAAGTAATCAATTTCTTATAAATGTTAAAAAAAAAACTTAACCTTATTACTGATGTCTCGAAACGGATTTGATCATTGTAAGGTACACAGATAAAGTTAAATGACAATGAGATTCTAGTAAACGATTTATCGAAAGCGATTTTTCCCGAAAGAAGACTTTTGTGAAGTTTGCACTACAACCCAAGCCCTGTGAATCGAAGCCATGCTTGGCTGTAGTCTTCTCCAATGGGTTGTGATATAGACGTTCGTAAAGCAATGACTTATATGCTTGAAAATAGTATCCAATTTCCAAATCTGCGCACATCATCTTACAGTATGTTTTTTCATCGTTCTCTTCTTTGTCAAAACTATCAACATCATCAGAACATTCAATAAATATGAACTATCATTTAGGTATTCGAAGAGGTTGTGAATACGTCAAGTTAATATTACATTAATTGCGTTAATACTTGTTCAACTTCATATTGACTCCATTATTAAGTCTTTTGAATTAATGGGGTCTTTTCACAGATTTTGACATGTACTGAAGTTTGTCATTGTGTGCTTTATATTGATAAATGTAAACATTGGATCTAAAAAGCTCCATTAAAAAATCAAGAATAAAATTTAAGAAAAGAAAAAAGTAATCCTCAAGCAACTGACCCATGGAGTCCTGGAGTAAAAGTCTACCACTTAGACCTCTCGGCCATCCGTGCTCCTCCAATGAAGCATGTTTTGTATAATTTATATTAGCAATCCTCGCAGTTTCACAAAATATAACGACAACAACAGAACTATCCAAATTATTCAATCGTTTCTCTTTGCAACGCTTTATAATTTTCGTCAAAAGACGCACATAATGTCTTTTTTAGATCATGGTAAATGTTCAGTATTATTATTTCCTCACAAATATCATAACTAAAACGAAAATTTGCAAATCTGAACCAAATTATATATTTTTTTCAATTAACCAAAACGTGAAAAGGCCCCTTTAATGTAGCTTTAACTGCATAAGAATGTTACACTTGCCAAGGAGCTTTCATGATCAGTATTTATTGCTTTATAAAAAAACTCATTAGAAAAAGGTTATTTTTCTAACAGTTGTTTAAAACTTAAAACCAATTATAATAAGTTAAGGAAACTACAGCAACAAAGGCATAAGATAACTTGCTGCCGTTATATGTCCGCGAGTGTCATCCCCGAACCCGCCCTTACTTCCTTGTGAACGCAACATTTATCCTTATCATTTTCTAGAGATTTAAAGGCATGTTCTCAGAACGAGTAAAGCATGAAAATCTCGCACATTATTTTATATTTTTATTTTAATTCACCAGTGCATTTTGCAATTTATATTCTTGTACTTCATGACATAAACATGGTCACATTCGACAAGTACCGGCTTAAATTAATTTAACGTTCCTCGATCCCCACCAAATGGTTGCATCAATAGACGGGACTTAAAGGGATCTTTTTACGGTTTGGTAAATTGACAAAAATTGAAAAAAGTTGTTTCAGATTCGCAAATTTTCTTTTTAGTTATGATATTTGTGAGGAAACAGTATTACTCAACATTTACCATAGTCCAATATAGCCATTATATGTATCTTTTGACGATTTGAAAACCTAAACATTATAAAGCGTTGCAACGCGAAACGATTGAATAAATTTGGTGAGTTCTGCTGTTGTCATTTAAATTTACGAAACTACGAAGATTGCTTATAAAAGGTATAAAATACTTAAGCTGTGTATACCCGGTGGAATAGCCGAGAGGGCTTATGCGTTTTAACTTCAGACTAATTCCAGGACTCCTGGGGTCACTGGTTCGAGCCC